>NW_010293548.1:0-34580 GCF_000700745.2 Antrostomus carolinensis
CTTCACCTGGGGAGGAATAACCACATGCACGGGTACAAGTTAGGGGCTGTCCTGCTGTAGAGAAGCACTGTAGAGAAGGACCTGGGTGTCCTGGTGGACAGCAGGCTGGCCATGAGCCAGCAGTGTGCCCTTGTGGACAAGAAGGCCAACAGTATCCCGGGGTGCATTAAAAAGAGTATGGCCAGCAGTTTGAGGGAGGTTCTCCTTCCCCTCTACTCTGCCCTAGTGAGGCCACATCTGGAATACTCTGTCCAGTTCTGGGCTCCCCAGGTCAAGAAAGACAGGGATCTTCCGGAGAGAGTCCAGTGGAGGCCACAAAAATTATTAGGGGCCTGGACCATCTCCTGTATGAGGAAAGGCTGAGAGAGCTGGGACTCTTCAGCCTAGAGAAGAGAAGACTGACAGAGGATCTTATCAGTGTCTATAAATACCTGAAGTGCAGGGGCCAAATGGATGGGGGCGGGCTTTTTTCAGTAGTGCCCTGTGACAGGACAATGGGTGAAAAACTTATTTACTGAGGGTGATGGAGCACTGGAACAGGCTGCCCAGAGAGGCTGTGGAGTCTCCATGTCTGGAGATGTTCAAAACCTGCCTGGACACTTTCCTGTTGTAGGAAACCTGCTTTGGGAGGGGGATCTCCTGAGGTCCCTTACAACACCTACTGTTCTGTGATTCTTTGACTAGCTAATTTAACTACTTGTCTCTCATATTTTTATTGTCATGCTGAGACATTTACTGTGTTTGTTTTAACAAATAAATATAGTACTATTCAATATGTAAAAAAAATGGAATGTAAATATTAAGACTTCTATTAACTGAATGTGTTAACTGAAAGCACTAATCAATAGAACAACACACAATGATACATAGTCTATATGTGCCCCATCTACCCACAGATATGAATTCTCTCATCAGAACTAATCCCTGGACAACCCCCGTATTTTATGCAATGATTGACGTGTTCTACATGAACACTGAAGGATCAGGGACCAAAATTGATTTCTGTCTCTTCAAAAGACTGCTTGAATCACTAGGCTGATACTTCATGACCCTTATACAGTCTTTTTCTGTTTCAAAAATGCCTGAATCCCCAGTTCCACTGAGGTTCATCTTTGACAGGTGTGAGGGGCACCTTTATGGGTTTAGTTACTCCTTCAGAGTGGCGATTAAAACCTTCTCAGGCTCAGAAGTATGAAGAATAACAAGTTCCTCTAAGATACTGTGCTTCCTCCAGAGGCTACCCAAAGGTCTGCTCATATACCTCAGATAAATACTCCAGTGCAGGCATTTATAAAAAGAGAGGTGCCTGAAAAGCAGCCTATGCCTAGTATTCTTTTTTGGTCACCTCTGCCGAGGCTTGATGAATTTATACATCCACTTAGACACTTCTACCACTGACTGTATGGAAATCCTGGTAAATCTAGATTGCATAAACTAGCTGACACCTTCTCTGTAGATGCTAAACTGCCTAGAGGGAGTCTTGTTCTTTCTCTTTCTGATTCACCTTTTTTCTCTTCCCAGATTTTCTTCAATTTGCCAGCGCTGAAAACACACCTGATATTCACGGTAGGATTAAATTTATGGATTAAGCTGACCAAATTCAGGTTTATACTTTAGAACAGTTCCATAGACATACAGACAGCTACACATCAGCACTTAAGATGTCTTACTCTGTGAGCAGAATGGCAGTCTCTACCGAAGAATAGTAAAAGTAAAGCTAAGAGCAAAGTTTCCATAAATGAGAACCCCAAACATTATGCCTGAAATCTTTATTCCCTCTCCAGCTGTGAAAGAGGAGGAGTACCAGGAGTTCAGCTGAGGTACTATTCCCCAGATCTTGACTTGCTGTCAGACTCCCTCCCCCTTAGATTTAGTGCATCTAATTCTGCACACCTCACCTGAATCTTTCCATTTCCACAGAAGTAAGGGAACATTTAACTTCTTCCACAGACATTAATTGTTGCTAGAAGAGAAAGATAGAAGAGGTCCCCAAATACTTTGTTTCAACATAACTTTTATCACCACTTTTTCCCTCTTGAATCTTCTTACTCTATAAATAACTCCAGTCACTACACTGAAATGCCAGTAGCACATGCTCAAAACTTGCAGTTTTCAGTTTCAGAGGGAGATAAAATAGCAAAGGAAAACCAAGAATGAAACAAAGGCAGTAATTTAACTTCTGTGCATATTGGCAAAGATAGGAGGTGTAGCATCAGCACTGGATCTGCATGTCTTCAAACCTGAGAAGATACATTGGTAAAGGTTCATATACATTTCCTATCTGATAACTACAACACGAGCTCTAAGATATATCTTTACTAAAATGTTCAAAGTCCCAAGAAACTGCAATTCCCATAAAAAAATAGGACCTAATACCAATCTCAAATGAAGTCTTTGTTAGAAATTTTTATCCAAAGTAAAAAGTTGACAAATTTCTAAAAAAATAATAATAAAAAAAATCTGCTAGTTGTTTGTCTTTTGTGAAATGTATTTTGGCCAAAAAGAACAAAAACAGTAGAAAAACATCCCCAGGAAATCCTTCTAGACTCTTTAGACCCTTGGCAAAAGCAGCAGGCAAAGTTTGCAGCCAGAAAACTTCAATGGTATCTGATTATCGCCTCCCACTGCCACATGTATTGTTACTTCTCTATTTTTGCTGAGCAAGGTGGGAAATGCAAACATTTATTTTCATGTGAAAAAAACACAATATGCAATTTTTCTTTTTATTTCTATGCAATGAACTCATGAACTCTAAAAGGGAAATTTAACACAAAGAACTCCTTCTAATTAAAATAAATAAATTAATAAATATTGCAATAACTTTGTTTCAAAACACCAAAGAAGACCTCCAAGGTGTAGAGAATTTCTCTACCTCTAACTAACCAAAGAAAGAAATTAATGTAAAGAGTTTTGTACTTTTTGTGGCATCTTTCCAGTTAGTCTTGTTTGCTTTGCTAAATTCTATTTTTTTTCAATAAAATTTCAAAACATAACAAATTTTCCAGTCTCAAATTGGGAACAGAACCTTCTAGTTATATCAGCTTCTTCTGAAACACATACAATGCTGCATAAAAAGATCAGTGAAAATTAAAAATCAAATCATATCTTTAGAGGGATGTTTAGAGAGGGAACCCTGAACTTCTTATGGAGAACTTCCTAGAACTTTCACTACCGTCTAGTATTTCCTATGATTTCTTATTATTTCCTTTCCTAATATGAACTACCCTCATACCAGCAATATAAAAAGATAACTATTTTATGTGTATGTCATAAACTCTGTGCTAGCAAAGTACAGATATAATAAGTTATTGAATATTCCGACAAATCCTCAGAAATGTATTCTGACTTTATAAATACATGTTTTATTTTGGCAATGTAATGCCTGTGTAATTAAGATAAATGAGATAATCAAGTGCTTATATCACACTGAAACTTTAACTGTAGATATGACAGAGCCCAATAACAAGTTCCTACTCCAAATGGAGCATATTTGTAGATACATAAGAAGGCTCCCAAAAACTCAGTAGTAGTGCAGTCATGTGAACACAAATATTGCAGCTTTTTATTGGTTTCACACTGTGAAAGTCACTAACTTTCAATTTTGTGATGTTATTCAACACAATTTGATCAGCTATTTTATGCCACTGTGTGTAACAACAACAAAAGATATAAGACAAGTAATAAAATAAGAATTTGTTAAAGTCAACTGCTTTGTCCCATTACAGAGATGATAGTCTCCTCTGAGAAAAAGAGGGAATAAGTTAGATTCAGATAGATTCAGGCTCTACTAAGAGAAAGTCATTTTGCTCTGATTATGCAAGTGGGAGTAAAACAAAGAAAAAATTAAACAAGAGAGCATGTTTTTCAGTAGTTTAAAAAATACATAATTGCTTAAAGAAAAAGAGTCAAAGAATAAATGTTACATCTAAACGACAGTCTCTGCATTAACCATATTCTTTTATCAAGTGAAAATTCACTTTCTTAATTTGTTTACTTTTAGCTCCTTAGGTGTGATTCTGAGGATGTGTTCCATGCTGCTGATACACACTTCGGACTTTGCTTCCTTTTTACTAAAATATATTGGTTTCTGGTATCTCAGATACCAATTTATATCTTCCATAAAAAAAAAAAACAAAAAACAAAAACAAAACAAAAAACAAAAACAGAATAATCCTGTGTTACAACCTGTATGTGTTTTCCATGTTTTGTATTTTCTGCTACTGATTAATATTTTTTGAATATTTGAAATGTGACTAAAAATTTGCAATTCTGTATTGGCTTCAGATACACACTAAAAGCAAATATATATGAAATGTAATTTCCAAATCTTTTGACTGCATTTTTGCAAATCTTTAAAACATCTGGAAAACACACAGGTTAATGTGCTTTGATTTTTTTTTTTTTTTCAGCAATTTTAAAAAAAGAAAGGACAATCCAAGATCAATAAAATACTGAAGTGTCTCTGTACACAGATATTACTGCTAAAACTACAATATTTAATTCCTGCAGTAGTGGTCCAACATTATTCACTAACCAGTCTATGAATGAAAAACATCAGAGAAGCAACTCTCCATAAACTACCTTAACAGTCAACTGGCAAAAAATTATTAGCCAGACCCTGGCATTTTATTTAAAACAGTTTAATATCAGTCTTCACCACCAAAACCCTCTAGAGGTATATTAAGTACCTCATGCTTTAAAATGCCTCTGAGAGTCCCCTCAGACATTTACAGAAAGTAGTTCCCATAAAATAGCTTTACAGCTGAAGAGCTCATTTTTTCACAAAGAAAGAGAAACATTCATTGTAACATCATACGACACATATAATGAAAAAAAAAATCCAAATACCTAGGCTAATCTAAAATTACTGGTGTTACACTACTATCCACCTCAGAGTTAATGTCAGAAAATTTGTATGAAAAATATGTAACTTTACAAAAGTTAATTTATATCCATCAAATCTACCCACAAATGCACTCAAAGTAGCAAAATACTATCAAAATGAACTTCCTGTATTTGGATTTCATGTGAAAATATGTTACATAAATGTATTAGTAAAGGTAATGCTTTATTGAGCAATTTAAAAAAAAAAAAAATCCTACTGCAGACAAATCACCTCAAAAAATTCAAGCAGAAAAAAATCCCCAAACAATCTTGTCAAACCTAAAACAGCCCAGAGAAATCAGATCAGATACAAAACCTTATGAAGAATCCGTTCCCATTTCCCTGTCATCCTACAGTTCAAATCAAAATAATATATCAATCATCTCTTCAGGTTTTTAAAGAGTTTATTTAATAACAACTCAGCATCCTGCTCACTGTTTTAATGTTAGATGAGACTTTGTAGGCCTGCAACTTCTTTCAGTTTTTCCAGGCACCTATGATACTTAAAAGATTACTTAAAATTTCTGTAACAGAAGTCATACATCTCATTCAATAACATCCATTGATTGCTGTGTGTTCATAAGCCATACTACATTTTTGTCTCAGCAGAATCTAATAATTTTCAGTAATGCATTATCAGCAAAAAAATGGGTATGTCCCCAGGTGACTTACAAGGAAAATTATGAAAAATGAGCCTCTAAAAACAATTCAATATTTCTAAACCATATAGACAAACTGATGGATGCTAAGTTTGCCAATGTTAATTTGACCTTCTGTTTCCCTCAGGAATTTATACTCCTTTCAGAGAGAAGGATACACAGCCAGTTGGGCTACTCAAAAGGGTCATGTATTTATGTTATGACAGGCATTGATTACACTATTTTGATAAGTCAGCTAATGAATAGCAGTAAAAACTAGCTTGCAGTGGAAGTCTGCCAAGATTCTATTTAGAAAACCACATCCAGATATATTAAAAACTCTTTACAGATTAATGAAAAGAAAAAAAAAAATATTGGCAATATATTAATTATGCTTCAAAACTAAATCTTCCAATTAAGTGGAAACAAATGCACTTTGCTTCACCACATATTCTCATTTTAGTTTTAAAAATAACTCCTTGTTTGAAAGGGGAAATGGGAGCTAGTAAAATGCCCTTAAGGGAAAAAAATAGCATTTGTGAATCTCATATTCAAAACTTCTATGTGCTGTTACACTAGTGCAAACATACCAAGCACATGCCATCTAACAGAGCTGTGTTCCTGTGTTTATGATCCAAATTACCCCAGTGATACCTGCCACCCCAAAATAAATGGTAATAAACTGTGAGAAGACACAATAACACTAATCCCAGAAGAAATAAAGGTGGCATTCACTGGGACTAAAGTCTAATCCCAAATTTGGTGTCAAGAAAAATTATTTATCTGATTTGCTTCTGGAAACAAACGTCTCAAGCACAATACGTCACTTCAAGCTCTGGAACTTTTTATGCCTTTTTCCAGTATTCCAGTCCTACTCCCAGTAAAGACTAGATATCTCTTCACCACCAACAACCCTCCCCCCCCTCCCCCTCCCCCCAAATCTTGCATGGAGGCAGTTTCTTGGCAGATCTAGACTACATCAACTAATTTCACATCATTGGTCTAGAGACTAAGGTACTTCCTGGGACAGATTCAAAAGCATGAACATCTACAAATGTAGGCATCACATACATCCTGATATACACTTACTAACCTAGTAAAGGAATTTTAGTGATTCCTATGTAATCCTGTGTAACCCTATGAAAATGTAAGAGTTTGAAAGTACTGGCTGGCTCATACTAATACTAAGCATACAGTTGTAAAGCAGACTGTCTTATACATGAATTATGGTATCCTTTAACTCTTGAAGGTCACAGAAATAAAAGACTGATTTGGCAGAGCTTTTTATATTAATCTCAAACAATGGTATAATCTTCCTCTTGTTCTTCTTTACCTTCATCCTTGTGCATTAATATCCACTTCACTTTTTTCTTTGTTCAGTCCTCCACTTAATACTTCTTAGCTCTATGGCTTGCATATACACTACTCTCTAGGAGCAACTTCAGAGGGAACCACAAGAGCAAATCTCCAGCTGTGCATACTGCCTAGCTGCAGACCGTCTGCAGGAGACTGCCCACTTCTAAGATTCAGCCTTTTCTCCAACTAATACATCCTTAAAGTCCTGGAGAGAACAACATCCATCCACCCAATATGCTCTCCACCACAGCACGTGCAATTAACATAGTTTTTGGTACACCACATTTATCCAGCAAAAAATCAAGTGTAAGCATGGCAGAACCTTTCCATTTTTATTAACTGGAGCACACAAGCAAAGACAACAAGGAAAGACAACCCTGCACCAGGTTTCCCACAGGCAATTTTTTCCAGATGGATGACCAGGATTAGAACAGGCCATGCTGCCCCTGTTGCCTCTGCACTGGAAGACCACCTAGGATGTGCCACCATCAAAAGATGCAGAACCTGCCTGATGTGAAAAGGATAAGAAGTATTTCCACCAGGCCACAGAAAACATTACTACGGGAAGAACACTGAGGCAGATCACAATTAGAGTAATGGCAGCATCCATCAGACTGCCTAGAGATGTTGTGGAGTCTCCTTCTCCAGAGATATTCAAAACATACCTGGATATAATCCTGTGCAACTTGCTCAGGTCCCTTCCAACCCCTGCCATTCTGTAATTCTGTGAAATAATGAGCAGCTGGGAATACTCCAGCACCTACAGTGATCCAACACAGGCAGCCAAGCATCGAAGGGGGCTTCACAGTCTCCATGTCCACATCATGCCTGGGACACAGCGATTTTTATTTCTCCTCTTATTGCTGACAGTACACCTTCACAAGCCGGCCTATCCAGAGCCTATGGGACATGGAAAGCACCCAAACGGGGACCGAGGAAGCTCCTTATACCAGCAGTAGCTAAAATAGTCAAAGTAGGACCAGTAGGAAAGGAGTGGAAGCATTTGCTTGGAAGGTCCTTGG
Source organism: Antrostomus carolinensis (assembly GCF_000700745.2). NCBI lineage: Eukaryota > Metazoa > Chordata > Aves > Caprimulgiformes > Caprimulgidae > Antrostomus > Antrostomus carolinensis. Next base: position 7,901 of record NW_010293548.1, read on the forward strand.
AGAAAGTCACTTTTGTTAACTGTAATAAAAGGGTAGGTAACTTCTCAGGGAAGGATGGGCTGAACAGTTTTTTGTCAAAGCAAACCTTCTGCTATCAAAGGCTCCATCTCTGGGCACTCAGTAAGAACTGAGGACGTGGCTCAAGGCCTTGTGAACACCATAATTCATCAGAATTTTGCCAGGTAAACAACATCAGCAAAGCAGGTAGGTATCCTCAAGTGATAAATATCTATGTCCCTGGAGAAAAAAAAGTACCAGAATTCTGGGACATATAAACCTCAGACAGGTAGAAGACACTGTCAATGATCAATAAGGTCGTGGAGTGGACGTGGGATAGCCAAGGCTGTCATGATTCCTGAGACATCAACCAGGGGACAAGTATTATGTAGAGAATGAGCTGTAATGACAATGATAACCATGCAGACTCACTGCAGAACTGCTGTGCTACAGACTGGCACAAGCCTGGTTATGGCTAGCTTCCAGAGCACAATTCCTTTGTGCTTCTGGGCTCCAATTCAGAACTAGAAACAAATGTGCAACCTCCCTCATGTAAAGGACAATCCATCACAAAGAGCCATGAAGGTTATCTTGCACATTTGAAAATTACCAGTCAATGAGTGGTTATCTCATGTCTGATCCCGCAGGGTTTACTGGCAATATGGACAGCCTGTAATACAAAGTTTTACAGTTCTGTGCCAGCCTCTTGAGAGATCAGCATGACCCATGAGATAAATTGGGCAGATAGCAGCACAGACAGCTAGCTGGTGGGCCTGATCCCTGCTCCACCTTTTGCCCTTTTCTTTCATTGCTAGTACCAGTTTGGTTTATACTAAGGTTGCAACAGTCAAGAGGATGCTGAGTTGCAGCAGTGACCAGGTCTCCTGAGAGCCGTATGAGGTCTTAAGGGCTGTACAGACTACAGGTGGATCAAGAACAGCACACCTGAGAAAGGCTTATACTAAGTCTTGTAGGACTGGTGGCATCTCTGAAAGCATCAGTCTAACTTCCAGTAAAGACATATCTGAACCATTCTACAGAGCCTGTTAATCTGAATGATGAACAAACCCTCAAGCACGAGACACTATCACTAGCAGCATAGAATTTTAGGCCATGCATCTGAGTAAGCAAAACAAGCACAGCCACAAATTCTAGGTGAACCTCTAACTGCACGTGCACTTCCCATGCTTCAGTGCTCCTTACACTTTCTTCACTAGAAGTGCATCCATCTGATACCATTAATTTCTCTCCTCACAAGTCAAAGCAAAAGAGTACAATCACAGAACAACAGTTGCAATAGGTCTGCGTTCTATTATTAGCTCTGCATAGACCTCACTTGCATATATTGTAGTTTAATTGCACAAAGTATTATAACAAAGAAAAAAACCATACATCAACCTCAAAAGGTACTGTGAAAATTAGTTTATTCGTTATAAAGTATTCTGAATTCTTCAAAAGAAAAATGCTGCAGAAAGATATTATATTGCTATGAAATCATAACAGTCTACACAGGACAAATGTTGACAAAGGACAGAGAGGATCATGGCCTTCAAGTAAATCTTTTTTTTTTTTTTTTAATATCTTGGCATTTTTATGGACCTTATCGCTATAAGGTCTGAACAACTCACAAATACTAATTAACTGAGCCTGTTTAATTATTCTCCCTGCTTACACAAGGGAAACCCTAGACCCAGTCCAATCTAAGTTCTCCTTTAACAATAGATGAGTCAGAAGGAAGGAAGGACAAAGCACAGCATGTAATGTTGATATTCACTGACCTAATACAGTCTTCCAAGAAGGCTGTGTGAAACAGAGCAACCTTTAAGTTATCTGAACTCATACACAAGGTCTCATGGTGCCGTATGTCTCATTTATAAGCCTCTCAGTGATGAGCCCAAATGCTCTATACTGTGCATAACCAATAAGGCTTAAACTTGTAAAACAAGCAACATTAATGTATTCAAGGCCCATTCCCTTAAACGTAAGACTGTGTCTTGAAACGTTTGTAATAAAGAATCATGGACTTTAAAAACAAAACAAAACAACACAAATTATAGTTAGACGTTAATGTATCAGATAAAGTTATTTCTTGCTAACAGCATGACTGTAGAAATCTGCCTGATTCTTCTTGTACATGCTTCACTGAAACTACAAAGCACTGGTGCAATCATCCAGTTTCATTGAGCTCCTGAAAAAAATCTCTAAGTGCATATAATATGAAAATTATCAGGTAGACTACAACAATGCTTAAAGTTCTCAACCCTTTTGTTCTAGTCCCTGGAGGACAAAAAAAAACAACAGAGAGATTTAGCTATTTGAAAATTTGAGATTTTCTATCTATAGAGGGAGTTCTGTTACTTAGGAAAAAATTACATGGTATTTACTCAGCCAGCCAAAATGCATCTTCTGTGAAAGAGATCTCAGACTATTTAAAGAATGTATCAGCTCTCGTTTTTGCTTCTGGTCTGGTTTGGTTTTGCAACATTTGAAAGCCTAAGTCTCTTTCCCCTTTTCAACAGTGAGGGACTGATCCTCCAAACAAATAACTTCAGCGTAGTGCCAAACTGCAGCTAACATTGTAACTAGGAGTAGGAATCAGTGATGGAATACCAGCTACACTCTTTTTCTTTTTCAACACTGAATATATGAGCTGCTCTCACCTGTCTCTTTGAACGCAGATGCTTCGTTTTCTCTGCTCTTTCTGACCTCCTCATTCAGATATTCAAGGCAATAACAGCTTAACTAATCTGCCCATGCCTTGCGTTTGTCTTCCTTTTAGTATGATATGTCTGCCTGTTTTTAGGGTAGAGCCTTTTGTGACAGCAACATTATTCCTATCAATTCACAGACCACAACTAATGTAAAACATCATAATCATATGAAATAATGTCAGGGAAAGATAGCTATGACAAGCTTGGAATTCAGTACTTGCTAGGCCAAAAAAAGAAATACAAGGTTACTGATTGCATTTTTCTAGATATCCTGTCAATCTCAATACAATCCAAAAGTTAAACACAAGTAGAGTTTCTAGGTGCCAGATACAGCTCAACTAAGCACAGAAGTAGGAAGTGAGGAATTGATGCATGTCCTCGCAATACAGGAAGATGTTTGAAGTCATTTTTTTATGAGATGACACAACAGTGAAAATCCAACACTACCTTTGCTAAAGCTCTGAGAAGCAGAGGACCTCTTCTTCCTCCCCCATCTTCCTCACAAGCCTATGTGCATATGTAAAAAATGGTATTTCTTCATGAAACAAAAATACCAGCATGCTGGATGCTACTGTGCAGCCTTCTCACATACAAATTCCTACTTTGAGCAACATAAACTGGTACCCATCTCTCAAAAAAATTTAAAGCGGTATTTTTACCAAGTTGAATACTCTGGCTTTGGGGGGGGGGGCAGATTGTGTGCTGGGATTGTGTGCAGTCCTGAAGATACACTCTCAAAGCAGAGCTACCCCTGAGGTAAAGTTACCGGAGTGCTGCAGGGCAGGATAGGCAGCCCAAACAAGAAGCTTCCCCATACAGACACATAACCATGGCAAATGGTAAACTGATGATTTTGCTGCATTATTCTGGCTATTTTGAGTCGAAAGCTGGACAGGACATGGTCCCTATACCAAACTGTAGTGCAGAAATGTGGCTGCTATCCCCATATGTCCACCAGAGAATGTTTCCTGCAGTGGATATCAAAGAGAAGGACGAGCAATTACTAATTGGACAAAAGACTGTTCCTTCGTAATGACAATATTGCAGTTGTTTGTGATATTACTTCCCGACCTTTTTTTCCAGTTCAGAAAATATTCCATTTAAAATTACAAAACCCTCTCCTTCAAGTGGGCCATTTACCTAAAAAGCTACATCCTTACCTTCCATTAAAATCAAACAGGTGTAAACCAAGTTATCTGCTGGTTTAATTTGGTTAGCGAGCATTTTCCTCTGGAATTTTTTACTGAAAATTAGGTTTTTAATCAATTTAAAAACAACAGGGCTCCCTCAGTTCTTAGAATGAATACCAATGGCAAAATAAGAAGGTGAAAACTTTGGCAGCACTCCATTGCAACAACTTCTAATCTTACTTCCATCTAATGAAAAGGTAACTACTATTTCAGGTGTATACAGTGAAGTCGTCTGTGAGGTCTAGTTTAAAAAGATGATGACAAATTCTGCCTCAGTCTCTCCAACTGGTTGCATTATATGCAATTAGTATTCCAATCCAACATGAACCAATTAGATCTTGCTGACGGATAGCATCAGTATCTTCTATATACTTTGTGACATTGAATATCCTTGTTTACAGTATCTGTCAAGGCAAAGGTAACTTAAAGGTGACTGACAAGCTTTGTATTTTCATGATAGCACACAAGGATAGATCCTGTTATATTTCATGTGCATGTTCACAGCTGGCACAGTGTCAAGGGTCACTGTAATAGGAATTAAGGTCAGCATATGAATCACAGTGTCAGTGTATGCACAGCTGGACTCTTAAAAGCAGATGCAAAGGCTCATGTCTTCCTACCACTATATTCACAGATAACTGAATCTACTAGTTCATACTTTCCAAAAAAAACCCCATCAAAATAGCAAAAATAATAACAAAGTGCCTTTCTTTGCCTGTTAGTGAGCTTTGTGAATATATTTCCTTTGAAACAAAAGAGTAAATAAGTAACATTCTCAGATTATTCAATTTCAGATCTACATATAGAAAGATCCTTCCCCATATGCATCATCCTTCCTGTGTAGTATGGAAGAACCTGGGCTGCCAGGAGTTCTTTCAGATTTTCCAGGCAATTGATGGTTTCTTTGCTTGTATCTTAAAAGCTGCCCTGCCAGCCTGAGTCCCTGGCAGGAGGAGTACAGAGGCCATGGGAAGTGGACCTCTGTGGTCTAGGGCAGTCACAAAGGTCCTTGTTCCCTGTGTGGAAGACCCTGGATGCTTGGGTTCACTGGGACTGAAGTCAACTTCTTTCGGACAGTTGAATGAAGAAGGAGGATAATCTCAGTTTAATATCCTGGAGTCAGTTTTCACTGTTTACCATCAAATAAAAGGAACCCTCCAGGGGAGGCGAATCTCTAACCTTACTGATTTCATAACAACAAAGCAGATTTACATGGGGCTTTTTCCACCTGCTGATGCTTTGCTGCAGAGTATTGGCACGGCAGCACCAGTGCCGCAGAGACCCTCAGCAGCTCTTCACTCCGGCTGCCTGCTTCCCTGGGAGTGGTGCGGCAGCGCGAGCCAGCCCTGAACCCATCTGTGCCAGGCAGGGACGGGGCAGAGGACAGGGTGATGGCTCACCTCTGCTCTTCCATCAGGCAAAATAGAGCTGTCGAACTGAAGACCATCAGGCAGTTCAGACTGAATCAACCCCTACTTCTGAAGGGCAGCCTTTCCCTCTTTCTGCTTGATGAGCAGTGTTAATATGCCAGCTATATTCCAGACTTATTCAAAGCCTAGTCCTGTACAGACTAAATACATCAAGTATTTGGTAATATTTCTTATTTAAAAACATGTCATTTGTGTTAATATCACTTTCTTCTGACTGGAATTAGTTTACACTACATTGAAAACCCTATTCTATTGACCCAGAAGCAGAGTAAATTGAGAAAATTAATGATATGTTGAAGTAAATGACTTTTTTTCCCTCTATTAAGCACATTGAATTTAGAAAAAAAAAATCCAGATGTACAACACAAACTGTGGAGCATGCTCTTCTTAACAGTAATAGATGAAATAATTGAATGAAAACATGCTAATTCTAAGAGGAAATGGACTTAAATGTTCAAAAAATGGAAGATAACAGCACAGTAATGATTATATGGAAACGTCTGTTTTCATACTTTTCGATTTTTGCATAATCACACCACTTAATGAAGCTCCGGAAAGATACTGTGCACTGCAAATTTTAATTTATGCAGCATGTAATTCAGCTGTAGTTCAAGACAGCCTTACTTCTTAGAGGATTAGAGTACAGTATTATTTTAATGTTGCTCCACAAAGACATTAATTAAACAGTATATAGATAAGTTCAAAGCTGGTTGAATTTCAGGCCAAGAAAGCTTTCTAGCTATCTTCTAAAATGTCTTTTGAAGACATTTATCAAATTCTGCAGGTTTGCTTGCTGAAACTGATAAATCTTATTTACATTTGAGGAATTTTAACCCAGCCTATTCAGTAACTCAGATGAGCAGTGTTTACACCAGTTGCACAGCTCTCCAACCTGCACAGAACTTCTTCCTTTGCAAGCTCTTACTATTCCTGCCAGAATTAGTCTATGTATCCATTTCCTACAAGCCATGTTTGTGTTAGAGAAACACAAGCCAAAATCTCGTCAGCTGAACTCGCTACGTGCTGTCTAAGCGCTGCTACTGCTGCAATCACTGAGCAGAATATTTTGATTCCAAGGATAAGATTTAAAGCATCTGAAGTTAGTAAATAATGAAAAAAGCCATAGCATATACAAATCACACATGCGGGGTTTAAATTCTATAACAGTTTTACTTTTTCTTTTTTCCTTCAAAGGTTTCAAAAGAAAAAATATATTTGAAATGCCTAAAGATATTTCCAGCTTTTGCTGCAGTATTTGAGAAACATACATTACAGTAAAAAATCACAGCCTCAAATAGAAATCCTTAATCAGCAATTACTCCAAAGTAATGTAAATACTGATGTATTTAGAGATGAAAATGGGTCACACAACTCAGCCAAAATACTCAATTTTCAGAAAATCACAATTCTAGTTTAGTTTGTAGTATTAGTCAGATTATAGGCAGCTAGGCTACACTTTCTTCTCCAGTAAAATATGTACTTCCATATAAATCAAGTTTATAGTTTGCACTGTGCTGTAAATGTGTTAAGTCTGTTCCTTTTAAAAGTGTATTAACAATTTTCAAAAGAAGACAGAAGATGCCATTTATAAAGCACATGCCTCCAAAATCCTCCTGAGGGCAAATGATACAATGAAAGGTACAGCAGGAGGTAACGCTTTCATCACTCTCTCTGACACAAGGGACCAGGACAGAATTTTGAGATCGATCCATATGATAAAGGACGTACTGCATAAGAGAAGTAGAGACGGAAAACAGCTTACAGGAAAACAATGTTTTTTCTTTGCTCTGTGTAGTTCATAGCCCTGAATTCTGCAGTGAATTTCAGTATGAGACCTCTCAGGATCTCAGACCATCCCATTTATGCTGGCGTTGAATAAAATCAGAAACCTCTCCTTGACATATGGTTTGGTTCAAAGCTGAGCCGTGGCTCATGTAAAAGAATCATGAACTTCTGTTAACCTTTTAGGGAAATTGGCAAGTGGTTCCTATAAAAAATGGAAACTAGAGTTTCACAGCATACAGCTGCACTGATCTTCCACTCCGAAGCCAGTAAAATGTTACTATTTGCAGCCATTTATGCTGGTCTGAAAGAGAAAGTTGACATGTTCCTTCAAAAATGAAAGAGATGAGCAATATGAAACAATCCTCCCCAGGAAACAATATGCATTCGGGAATCTAATTTCACCTATTCAATTGCTAAAAATGTTTTGTTTTGTTTTTATATCAAGACAGATATTTAATGACCAAAACCCAAAGCTTTTCTGTCACAAATTATGTTTAATAATTTTCACTTTATTCAGTAGGGTCTTTTGGGGCTCCTAAATTTAAAGAGGTTCTTAATTTTTTTTAAAAAAAGAAATATCTGAAACTCTGAAACCGATCCTCTCCTACACCCGGATCATCTGTTTACTGTAAAAATACTTAAAAATACAAAACCAACTTGAAAAACCCATATCCCTAATACACTGGAAAATACACAGTCAAATTCACAAGACACTAAGCTCTTCTTTGTAGACATAAAAGCCATAGCAATTCCAAACTACATTTTTCAAACAGCAGGTACCTAAAAAAAAAAAAACAACCAAAAACTAATGCTGTGCAACTGTCAGAGAACAAATAACCCCACCAATTCTTCTGCTGATACTTTTCCTAAACCAACTAAGTGAAAACCATCACACATTTTGAGTGTTTTTATAACTACAAACAGGAAGACAAAATACAGAGTATAAAATTAGAGGTGACTCATTAATTATTAATTGCCACAGCTAAACCAACCACCATGAGTTCAGTTCTGTTAAAAAAGAAGGAAAAAAAGAAAAAGAAATAACATGTTTACATGTTTTTTCTAATTTAATTATGAAGGTCTGAAATGTACTTGTATAAGATACAAGTCCTAAAAAAATGAGCTAGCTATGTAAACTTATATTACTTTTGATCAAGTCTTCAGAGATGTAGGCACCAGTTTTAATCTGGAAATCTAAGCTCCAAATGTCATCTTAAACCCATATCAGATCCTAAATCTTGCTTTTTGGCCCAGCACTTTTTTATGTGCAAAATAAAATGTTACTGCAAATGTGGTTATTGAATTCTTTTTATTGTACATCTAAATTAGAAGCTCAAAGAATTCTGAGACATAAATTTCAGAGGCATTGTTAATACAAAAAAAGCTCAAAATACATCATAGGAAGAAACTGAATGCCTTTCTGATGATGGGTTTAACAGAAGTGGGATGACAACAATGAAGTGGAAAGCCAAGTATGCAGAAACTAAAAATAATTCATATGCAAAATTTGGGAATTTACTAGTTGGAAACAACAGAGGAGGAAAAAGGACTAAAACAATGAATTGATGACAGATTAACTATACGTTAGGCTGTGAAAGGACAACTGCTATCCTGACAAATGGGAACAGGGGAGGTACTGTAAAAAAGAGGGAGGCAGGTATAAACATTAGTGCTCAATGCCATTGCAAGACAGTTAAAATTCAGATTATACCTTTTCAAGCCATTGTGGGGGAAAGAAGTAATGACAAGTGTACTGCAAGTACACATTCTGAAGTAATGCTGGAAAAATAACTTTTTTTCTTTAGTCTGGCAAAATAAAGGCTAAGAAGGAATATGAGTATATTCATAATCTGAGCACAGATATACACTGGAAATAAGGAAAGTGCAAAATAACAAATGCATGTATGTTACAAATAAATTAAGACTGAAAAAAAAACAGGTTTCTAGTAACAAAAGCAATGAAATTTTGGAATATCCCATGACAGAAGTAAGGGGGGGGGAAAACTTCCTACAAACTCAGTTTATAGACAGAATATAGTGTACTTGACAGTTATGGTCTATGATTGAGGTTCAGGTGCTTAACTTGAAAAATGTAATTAGACAAATAAAAGTCGGGAAAGGGGAAAAGAGAGACCAAAAGGACTTGAGCAACAGAACAGTTTCAGAGCTAATCGAAAGACAGGTGAGATTAAGACTATTAACTTCTCATTTATAAGGAAATGTGATATATACAGTTAGGGCTGAAGCAGCTTTACACCAACAAATGCTTTGGTCTGGAAGCTCAGAATTTATTGTTACTAACTGATAGGCAGGAATTGTCTTTGACTAGCTGACAGGGGTATAATTATTCTCCATATTCCACCTTTTGTTACAAACCTTTGAAAAACAAAGTTCTTTAAAAGTAATGACATATACTAAGAAACATTTAGTCAGAAGTCAAATCCCTTGCACACTGCATTTGTGAAACGTTCTTCACCTTCATATTCACAGTGTATGTGCAACTAATACCACAGAACACAAAAATGCACTTTAAACATTTACTCAATTTTCATTTTGCTGAACATTAAGAATCTATAACTAAGAATGTTTTTGCATGTACAGATTATGAAAAGCATGGGTTCCAAAAGATAAGTAAACCTTTCACGACTTGTTTGAACTAAAGATTGAATAAGTATACCATTTGTGTAGTCACTACATTTCCTATTTTCATCCAAAATCCAAATTGCAGTCATTATATTATATCCAACTGAAAATCAAAAGCACATTCCACATACTCAGATGCAAATGAACATGTATGCAAGCTCTCTTACAAGTACAGCACATCCTCACTGCTGCAAGCAGTCACTCTTGCAACTAAAACAAAATTTGGCCAGACCACCATCCATGAACGTGCATTCAAGCCCCTCAAGCCTCAGAACTGCACACAGGCTTCACAAAGGTCCAGGACAGCTGGGACTGTGATCCAACCAAAATATAAAGTAAAGCCAACGTAGCAATGGGTGAAGGAAAAGACAACTACTGTTTCACCAGCAAAGACTCATTGCACACATCTATATACAGAGATACTTGCAGAATTTAAAGAGTACACACTGTCCTAGCTGGATGGGTTAGAAAAGAGCCCTGGTTACTGATTTACCAGCAGCACATCATAGTGCTATCAAATGTCATTTTAGAAGCAAAATCATAACTGCAAACTGTGGAAATTATCCCACAGAAGGACAATGTGGGTTTCACTGACATAGCAGCCTGTCTTTTGCATACAGGAATACAAAGGGCACTTTGTATTACTGTTGTTTAAATGAATCAATACTTTTATATATGATTGAAGCATAACAATATCTAAAATATGAGCTACTCTCACACGCACAATCACAGTAAAGTATTACTTTACCTGGGGGAATGCAAGTCATATTGTTGTAAGACCAAAATAATCAGTATGAGAGAGGAAAAAGCAATTTAACCAGGCACAGTTTGCTCCTGATTTCTACAATTTGTTTTAAGATTACTGTGTATAAATATATCTTTTCACTACTTCTGAGTGTCTCCTTCTGTGTAATGCTAAAATGTTTCCTCTATATCATGGCAACACAGTCCATTCCTGTAGACTGACTATGTTGTCTTGGGCAACCATAGTAGGTAGTCAAGAGCTTCATGGATGCTACTCCTAAACACTGACATGCATGGATCCTGCATTTAAAAACTCTGAAATAGCATTCTGTAGCAATCCTTGGCAAACTCTACAACCATTAGTGGTCTGTTGACCTGGGATATGCTGGAAAAGCAGAGGAAGAGCACAGAGGGCAGTACCAGAAGCCATTTTGATGCTGCAGTGATATGAAGTAGGGGCCTCTCAGGGTGTAAGCACAGAATGATGGCAGAGGCAGGAGGTATAAACACAAATCACAGTCAGGTACTGGTTAACTGAAGGAATGTAGCCTTGGCAGTGTGGTAGAAGCAGCGTAAGGAAAATAAGGAACACGTATCTCACATATGTAAAACACCCTTGTATGAGGAGCAAACACAAAGGTGGCCACAAGCAGGTATAAAAAAGATGGCTGCAGCGCCCACAGGAGTCAAGGAAGAACAGTGGAGGAGAATTGTCCCAGAACTGTCTCCCCAGTTAGGGATGCCACACCTCACCTCTGATGCTCAGTGTCCCCAGAAGGTCCTCGCTTCTCTCTGGCAGGGAGTGAACACTGCTTTTTGATTTGTCTTTCACCACATTTGCAACTGCAACCCAGCAGTCATACATGAAGTACTATCTTTACGATTTAATTGGGTTAAGCACGTTAGGACTTCAAAGAAACCTGTATGTGTGTGTGCTTTCTGCTCCAGCCATCCCATATAACAAAACAATTGATACCGCAGCAACCAGTCAGAGTAAATGCAGACATAAGAGATGAGTGCAGCATGAAAATCCAGGAAAGCTGTAGAATCTCCATCATCAGAGTTCTTAAAGCACAGCAAAGGTTCAAGTGTACTCAGTTCTGCTGTGGGCTTTTAACTTATTTTTTTATGATTCTATAGAAAAGAACTCAAATGTTACTTAAGAAAAGATACTAATAATTTATAATGGAAAAGAAGATTTTGCAACAGAACTGCAGCTGAAAAATGGGGGAATACCTTAGTGCTGTCTAGTGGTAAGTAGTTTCTATTAAGAAAGTTAGGTAAGTAGTTTTAAAGTACCTGAAGGGGCCTACAAGAAAGCCGGGGAGGGACTTTTTATAAGGGCAGTTAGTGATAGGACGAGGGGTAATAGCTTTAAACTGGAAGAGGGTAGGTTTAGATTAGATATTAGGAAGAAATTCTTTACTGTGAGGGAATACTCCTCCCCTGGAAGTGTTCAAGGCCAGGTTGGATGAGGCTTTGAGCAACCTGGTCTAGTGGAAGGTGTTCCTGCTCATGGCAGCGGGTTGGAACTAGATCATCTTTAAGGTCCCTTCCAACCCAAACCATTCTATGATTATTACATTTAACATATTCAATATTGAGATCTTTTTTTTAAAGCTAACATACCAGTATGTAATAATTATTCAAGCTATAATACTCAATAGACCAGGCATTAGCAAAAACTTCACTTTGAAAAAGTAATTAGCTCAGGTGTCCCATGAGTCAAAAAGTCACTGACCATCATCAATAGAGCTAGATCCAACACGACAACATTTAGAAAGCATTAGATGATGATTGGAGTAAATCATTATTATTTCTACATAATTCTTATAAAGTATAAAATATATAAATAGAACTGAAAATAAAAACTGTCTGTTTGCTGAGACTTGAGATATGCAGTAAATTAACTAGATAAACAACTGACCCTGCAAATTGCTCCATAATAGTAATTTGCTCAGTTTGGCTGCACATGGAGTTAGAAAGCTAACAGAGCAGTCCATGGCACTCAGAACTGGAGTTTACAATATCCATAGCGCACAGTACTAAAACGAGCCTTTTAAAATAGAAAAAATGGATCTCACTATTAACTCTATCTTTTGGTCTGTTTACCAAAGCTCTGATTCATACAAAAAATATAATTGGCAAGTTTCTTCTAGAAAAAGGAATTAGTGAATTAAATAGAATTAAAAATAAATTTATGAGAAAAGACAGAATATACTTCCCTGCATATTTAAAATTCATCAATATTAAATGTACAGTTGCTGAATAACAAAAGAGCTGCATCAAATTCTTATACTGAAAAAATCTATATATTTTGCTATTTTTTAGGGGAAAAAAAAACCCAAGCAACAATTATCTAAGGAACAAAATAATTAGAAAGCTAATTGGAAAAGGCTCATATTTTATAGTGCTTTGCACAAATGTAAACTATTTGAGGCCAACCCCACAACAGAACTATGCTCTTCCTTAGTCACAAAACTTGAGAAACATGCAATGCAAGTAAAAAGCTTCCTTAGTCTAATACATCAGATTTTAAAAAATTTTGCAACCTACATGTTACTATGGCAACTTTTTCTTTTTTCAAAATGTAAATTAACAGTGAGGCTTCATTGCACACTCTTTATTTCCTTTGTGGTTGTACATAACCTTTTCTCATATATGGATTCAGAAGAGCTCTTTTTACTTTAAGTGGCTACAGTTTATATTAAAAAATGAAGCTATATTGAGAAGAAGTCTGGATTAAATCACAGTTAGTAAGCACATCTCTGCTTAACCTTGATCACTTTTAAAACATAACATAAATAAGTGCAGAAGAAAGCAATCAAACAAATAAGTAGTTCTATGGAAAAGGTTTCTCTGGCTTTTATAGTTACAAATTATTAGAAAAATAAAACATGCTGCAAATTGAAGTCCTTTTCTTGCTCTTTTTATTGCTAATTCCATTGAAATTTTACTATGTTCTTTTCCCCTTTTCTTAAAAAAAAAAAAAAAATCTGGAGAAGAAAATATGATTGCTCTGTTTTCTTAGGAAGAAAATTGTGTTTTGACATGCCACTCTAGTACTGGACAGCTTTACTGAATTCAAGAACCTTCCTGCCTAAAGGCGTACAGGTGTCTGCAGTTCCTGTTACCATGAACAGGAATTATATAAGCCTAGAGACAGATCTGACATCTTCAACATCACAGCAGAAAGTCATAGCTTTAGAACAAATCTGAGAGACAAGCTACTCCTTTTAATTTCCATCGTTTGTTTGCTGAAAAAGAGGTTTGCAAATCTCATCTTGTGAACTCAAAATAATTTTCAAACTACTTATTAAAATACGTGTAACAAATAGACACTTTACATTCATTTTACACCATAATACAAATTACTAAGCATACATAATTTCTATAACCTCGGTTTAATACCAAGAATTATTACAAGTCGAATGCATTTTAGCTGTCACTGTGACAGAGCTCACAAAACTGAAGAAAAGGACAACACTACAATCAAATGCATATGAAAAATATGTGAGCTTAACGACATAAAGACTTAGTCTCCCAAGTGTGGCCATCTAAGTAACCTGTCTAATGGAAGATATTCCTGCCCATGGCAGAAGGGTTGGAACTAGATGATCTTTAAGGTCCCTTCCAACCCAAACCATTCTATGATTCTATGATCAGTACTGGCTTTCTACGGGAGCAGTTGGCTGGAAATTTGCAACTGAGTCATCTAGTAAAAAATTCCCATCTAACAAAGAGGAAGTAATTACAAAAAGGGCACAAATTCCTTGTTCATTCTCTGTCAATACTAGAAAAGAAAATTTTCAGACTGTATTCTAACAAAACTAAATTAGAATACTCATAATTCATTAGCTAATACACGACATCCTAATGCTCAGTGAATTAGATCATATGGCCAGCCATATTCTAACCTACAAATCAGACTAGAAGAATTTTTTAATGGGTAGAGGGACAGTCAATGCTATACATACAGTTACACAAGCATACAGGCAAAGCTGATATGGAATTCATTTCTAACAGAGCATAAAAACTACGGAACAAAAGCATAATGTTCAGAATTGTAACAGACCGCTTGACTATCTACTTTTTTGCTCATGTTCCTATGTGTGCATGCCAAATGAAGCGGCATTCACCTAGGACAGCATGCAAGACAGAAGGCAGAAGGAGTGTGCTGGAAGTGGACAAGGACCACTGAAGAAATTAGGCGATTCTAGCTGGAGAGAAGCATTAAGCCTATGAAGAGACACTGAGGACAAATGACAGTTCCTAACTGCTGTTATTTTAACTACTTGCTCATGTATAATTTAACAATCTTTTTCTCGTACTTCTTCTGTGAACTGCAAGCGTCTCTAGCTTTGTTAAGTGACTGCAAGGGTACAGTTCTGGTTCTAGGTAAGGCCTCAGCGCATAATTAAACAGAAGCACATATGACTAACACTGATAATTCACTGCACTGGAGTATGTAGTTACACATCAGCCATAGTTTTTAGCCTCTGTGTAACAAGGAAAATAACCTAATTTTACCAATAGCAAGACAGTGTCACCAGGAGCTGGAGTGCTTGAGTATGGGACAAGGAACTGTAGTATGCAGCAGAATCTGCACAGTAAAGTACACGCTTTAATCAAAGAGCTTCACTAGGAGTCATCTTTCAAAGTCATTTAAGTGACACATCTTGCAGACAGGAAAGAATGCTTTTCCAAGTCAATAAACCAAGGCAAAAGTATAGCAAAGTAGAATCTCACGCTGTCCAACGTAGCTAAAATCAGACCCTCAGTGAAAACAGTAAGAAGTTCACCATCAACTTGAATGGAGACAAGATTTCATTCCTAATTTCAAATAGTGTAGTCCTTTTCTCTAATCACATTGTTTCCTTCAACTTTCATACCTTATAGATTACTTTCTGAAGGCTGTTACCAGAGACAGTTTACTTAAAAGTGAAAAGCTGTGTGTGGCTTGCAAAATGCTTTTGGGCTCAGGGAAGTGCAGCAAAAAGGAAAAACTGCTGCTAATTTATACACCAATCTTATAATGCATTTTTTTATAAATAATTAGCACTACAAGTGATGTATATATACCACAACAAATGGATATTTGTCTAGTTAGGAATTAACCAGTAATAACAACAAACCTCTTGAGCCTTAGCATGAAAACAGTAACTGGACACGACCAAGAAAATGCTCAACCCATGTGTCTTAAAAGACAATCTCTAATTGCAGGCAAAAGGAGTTCTCGAGTCTTCAGCCCCCTTGCAAATCATGCCCTTTATTACCTAAATACCAGGTAAAATATATATTTAATGTTGTTATAGTCTTTAGGGAAGACATAAAACTTCTTATAATATTAAAATATAAAAAGTTTTACTAAAATGTAAATCAAAATAATAGCAAGGTGAAAAGATTCAATAAAATGGGGATATTACTACATACTATCAATAAAAAAACCAAACCACACAGCAAAGGGATTTTTATCTCAAAAGGCTTGACTTTAAGACTCATCAGCATCCATTACAATTCTATAAAATAAGTTAAGGCAGCATCTGGTATGATCTATATAGTTTTATAGCCAAGCATACAAAAATGCTTACAACAGTTACGAGCTCTTCTCACAATAAATGAAACTGAAGACTCTTTACTTCATCTAATAGCCTGTTTTTAGAAAAACACAGGCAAAAGCTAGAACAAAACAGGAACCCAGACACACATTCATTTG
Organism: Antrostomus carolinensis; assembly: GCF_000700745.2. Taxonomy (NCBI): domain Eukaryota; kingdom Metazoa; phylum Chordata; class Aves; order Caprimulgiformes; family Caprimulgidae; genus Antrostomus; species Antrostomus carolinensis. Next base: position 24,117 of record NW_010293548.1, read on the forward strand.
TATTTTGGTTTTGGTTTGGTTTGGGTTTTTTTATGACTAAATAATACTTTTAAAGCATTAACAGATAGTGGGAACAGCCAATGCATAGGAAAAGGAAACATCTCACAACCATTTTAGTTTAATCTCAATTAGTTCATAGCTGTAAGCAAGGTGATACTCAAGCAGTGGCCATTTTAAACAACTGTTTGATTCTCCTGAGGATAAATCTATTCCCAGATCCATATCTGCAAAACATGTACAACTCTAAATAATAGAGCAGTGGTTTTGGTTTTAGTTCCTTAAAGCCATAAATTTGTATTGATAGAGTCATGCAGAAAACCATGTATTTTAATACAATAAAAACTGCAGCAAAGTACAAAAGTTACCATATAACACCATTGTCATGATTAATTAGCAGTCACCATAGAACCACATAAAATGTGAGTATTTTTTGACATACTAGCATAAAGGGGTAAAGAAATCTTAATTTGTAAAATAGTAACTTCTAAAGACTTTCCTATTTCCTGTCTTTAAAGAAACGTTAGCGCTGCTTAAGGAAACAATAACTAGTATCCTGCTCTTCTGCACCAATAAGTAGAACAACTTTGTGGTATATAACTGTTCCAGAGATGAACAAATTCCAGACAGGACTCACTCCAAGTACAAGTTAAGGAGTATGACACTTCACAGCTCCAACAGAGTACATCTAGGTTTGCCTTATCTGTATTTAATAGGAATGTGACCACTGTTTTCCTGCTTATCTTCTGTCAGCACAGTTTGTTAATTTTCCTTCTGCTACTGGATTTGAAACCATGCAGACATCATAAAAATCAGACAATATTGCATCAAGGAGCACACCATTACAGACAGAAATTAACACAAAGCTCTTAATCACCAGTAGTACCAAACAGGCATGGGTTGACAGAGAACCCCTCTGAAGCCATTCACAGTTCACCCTGTTGTGGGGCTGGTTCTGTTTTTCCCATACCAGAGGGTCAGAGCAACCACAGGGACACTTGGAGAGGAGTGTCCAGGTGCTGGGGTAACAAGAACAGAGTGGCAGAGCTCAACAATCCTTAATCCAAATCCTCATCTCATAAGAAATATCAGAAAGTGAATGATACTAATATTCTAATTTCACTGCTCTTTGTATACGAAGAAGAGGGAACAGAGCAAGGCCCTGCCTCAGGACACCTGCAAGTCCTAAAGAGCTAGCAACACAAACAGCACTTAAAGGGTGATCTTTAACTACGTAAATTGTGACATTTTTTGTTCTTTTTTTTTTTTTAATTACATCTGCAACTCAAAAAGTGGCATGATTTAGCTAATAAAATACTTAAACAGCGGTTGTTTTATTGAGATTTTATTTGTTCCCTGAATATTTTCAGATCCTAGTGTGTCTTCTCATCAGCCTATTCACTTCAGCAGTCAACAGAAAACTGCTGTAAGGTTAGATGTTTAAATATCTTTCACCTTTCTAAGAAAGTTTCAGGTAAGCCCACATTTTGGAGGATAAGACTTGGAGACTTCAAGAGGTCACCTAGTCCACTTGTCTGCTTCAACATGACGATACTATTACCAACAGATAAAATTTTAACCTGAAAGTAGAACTCTCCTGTTTCACAACTTCCCAAGCAAATGCATTCCAATGCTTAACTTAAGTTTTTCCCACAGCATTCTCCTGGAAAAACTCACCACTCATGGCTTGGATGGATGGATGTACTCTTTGTTGGTTGAAGAACTGGCTGGATAGCCGGGCCCAGAGAGTTGTGGTGAACGGAGCTAAAACCACTTGGCAGCTGGTCACTAGTGGCATTCTCCAGGGCTCAGTGCTGGGACCAGCTCTGTTTAATATCTTTATCAATGATCTAGATGAGGGGATTGAGTGCACCCTCAGTAAGTTTGCAGATGACGCCAAGCTGGGTGGGAGCGTTGATCTACTTGAGGGTTGGAAAGCTCTGCAGGGGGATCTGGACAGGCTGGATCGATGGGCCGGGGCCAATGGCATGAAGTTCAATAAGGCCAAGTGCCGGGCCCTGCACTTGGTTCACAACAACCCCATGCAACGTTACAGGCCTGGTGAAGAGCTGCTTGAGAGCTGTCAGGCAGAAAAGGACCTGAGCATACTGGTTGACAGCTGGCTGTATGAGACAGCAGTGTGCCAAGATGGCCAAGAAAGGCCAACAGTATTATGGCTTGTATCAGAAACAGTGTGGCCAGCAGGATTAGGGAAGTGGTTGTGCCCCTTTACTTGGCACTGGTGAGGCCACACCTCGAGTACTGTGTTCAGTTTTGGGTTCCTCACTACAGGAAAGACATTGAGGTGCTGGAGCATGTCCAGAGAAGAGCAACAAAGCTGGTGAAGGGCCTGGAGAACAAGTCTTGTGAGGAGCGGCTGAGGGAGCTGGGGTTGTTTAGCCTGGAGAAAAGGAGGCTGAGGGAAGACCTCATCACTTTCTAGAACTACCTGAAAGGAGGTTGTAGGGAGGTGGGAGTTGGTCTCTTCTCCCAGGTAACAAGCAATAGAATGACAGGAAATGGCCTCAAGTTGCACCAGGGGAGGTTTAGATTGAATATTAGGAAAAACTTCTTCACCAAAAGGGTAGTCAAGCATTGGAACAGGCTGCCCAGGGAAGTAGTGGAGTCACCTTCCCTCGTGGTATTTAAAAGGCAGGTAGACGAGTTGCTTAGAGACATGGTAGAGAGATGGAATTGGTAGTGTTAGGTTTATGGTCAGACTAAGTGATCTTACAGGTCTGTTCCAAGCACTACAATTCTGAGATTTTGTGATTAACAGTCTTTGTCATTGGCAAATCTTCTCTGATGCACAGCACAAATTTGTCCTGCTGCAATTCCTCCTAATGTTTAACCTAAATCTTCCTCAAAACAGTTTGCACCCATTGCTTCTTGTAATCTTTTCATTTTACAGAAATAACAGTTTGTTACTAAGGCAGAATTTTACCCACTGAAAACTCCTATCATGCTAGTAATCTCCTCTCTAAACTCAGTAATTCTTCAGTAGTTCTTTCTAGGTCTTCTAAAGTTACAGTTACGCCCTTTCTTCTCCTGTGGATCCACTTATTTGGCCTACATCTTCATGCATGACTGCAATTTAACATCTAGACTTTGGAATACCATATAGTCTTGTGGCACATTAGAAAGAAGATCCAGAATGTTCTGATCGATTATAAATATAATTTTTTCACCTGATGAATTAATAAAATCTTCTACTTTTCTCCTTACAGTCAAAAATAATAAATTACTCACATGAAAACACTCATTAATACAGCATCTGCTTTTAGACAATATTTCAATAGGTATTGATCCATCACATTACATTTTTCTGGTTATTTATATCTTAATTTGCTGTTTGGATATATTTCAAACACGCTAGTCATTGCTTTTCATAAGACTAACAACAATTAGTAGGAAGATCTATTGTTCTGACTAGCATTTACTTGTGAACTCATGTAGTGCCAAAGGTAAAATATAATGAATAGGCAGATTCATTATATTGTGTTGGATTTCTAGAACAGGCATAAAAAGCACATTTAGGCAAATAATCGGATTTTGTTATTAAACAGAACCTTCTATCACTACGGGTTATAAGTGGCAAGAGGATATAATTTCTGAAGAAAATAAATCTTTGCTAAAATCCAGATACTGGATGGAAGAGATCCCTGGCTTGGACTTGTACAAACATACACTACAGTTGGCCAGTCATACTCGGCTGAGCCACTGATTCCAACCGGGGCGTCTAAATACTACCAGGAAATAAGTATTGTTGTAATCACTGGTAGGAAAACTTGTGTTGCCTCTTTTCTTCATGTGATTATAAAAAGTTATTTTTAAATATATATGAGAAGACAATAATTTTACATATATTTCGACTAGTGAATTAAAGATATTTATGGCTTTTCTTACCAATACTATATAGAACTCTTGACATGTAAACACATGCTTTTTTCAAGTGTCCCCTTTTAAATCCAGTTTAAAAAAAAAAAAAAATCTCAATTGTGTGTGTCTTGTTTTTATTCCAGTTTTATATTTGATGCAGAGCATGCTTGCTAAGAAACAAGAAAAATAAATATTAGTCAGCAGATCAAAAAAGCATGCACCACTGTATGATGTGACTCACATCAGTCTATAGTACTGCCTTTAAGAACAGGTAGTTCTGATAAATACTGAGAAAGGTCAATAATTCCTCACTTGTGCTCTTAGGGCATGAGAACAGGTAGTCGTAAAAAGGCTACCGAAAATCTGTTACTAATTCCTTTTTTCAGGTTGCTCAGTCGGGAAAAGTAGGGGGTTTATACCATCTGTGGTGCATTCCCTGTGAAGCCATACGTGTCTTTCTTTTTCATCACCCAAACCCAAAGACTATTTCAAAGCTACCTTCTATGGGTAGAAAAACTGTCAGACTCCCCCTCTTGGTATATCCCAGCACAGCAGATGCCAGATAAAGAACATCTTTCTTGCCTCCCTGAAAAGAAAATTATTGAGGACTTTAGTCTGCATAGCTTCCTCTCACTGCAATACCTCTCTAAACTTATCTTAAAATTTTCAACTACAAAGTTATTTTATCTCAAAGCAGGCCCTTGTCTCATTTTTCTGCAGTCTTGATGTGCCACACACTATCAAATAGCCACTGAACGGGTTCTTCTGAATTTTGTTTATTTGCCATAAAACTATACAAAAAATGCAAACAAAACCCCTAGATTGGTTACCTTTCACATTCTCTTTCCGTGTCCAGCATTTATTCAAGCCTTTTTACCTGCCAAATCTGTTTCCTGGATGGGAAGATAAACCTTTCTCCCACTGCTGCATTCTGTGCCTCTCTCTACCCTGATGCGCTGCTCTGATCATCTCATTCATATCTGCCCCTCCACAACCCACCCACTTCCCCCCCCACAAAAAAAAAAAAAAAGTATAGAAGAAGAAAAGAATTATACTTCAGTATTTTAAAAGTAACAACTCCCTCAAAAGCAGGCAAATTTGCAGCTGGGACACTATGTCCTCAACTCAGTTTTTCTACATAAAGTCAACATATGCAGCACATCTGGTACACAAAGGTATCTCACTGTTTTGAGACCCAGGTTAAGCATAAAAGGGCAAAGCAACAAAAACAACTCTAACATAAACTCAAACTTTTTTTCCCCACATTCTTAAAAGCAATTATCTTTCTTGCTTTAATTGTTTCAAGTCTTTCTCTCTCTCTCTTTTTTTTTTTAATGTTTAAAAGATAAAAGAAAAAGAAATTTTAAAGGAATGAAAGGCTGGCAATATTATCTGTTGTAATAAGACACATTCAAATTCTTCCCAGGAAAACTCTGAGGGCCAAAGTCTCAAAAAGTTGAAGAAGATAATTCCTTTCCTTACAATGTTTTACACAGCAGTAAACATTATTTTTAACAACTTTATAAAGCTATCAAGTTATATGAACAGAAAACTCTGAAAAAAATTATCTTGGGTATACTGTCAACAGATATTTTCAAACATTAGCAGAGTAGTAGCAGAGTTGTTTGGGGTTACACAGCTAAATAGAATAATGTTCCTTAATATTTTCAGTGTCAAAATGTACACCTTAAAAACAAAAAAAATATGCATAAAGCTTTTTCCATACTTTTAGAGTAGGTGAAAAAAATTAAATCTATCAAAAGCGTCAGAATAAAGATATTAAGTATAAAATTTAACCAGGTTATTATGTGTAATAAATGCAATATTTTAAAGAAAGCGCTGCAGTATTTTTTTGCTATTGTGACACTAATTCCTCTAAATGGTTTGACAGAGAAGTACTAACAAGAGTGTAACCAGTAAGTGCTAACTTTTGCCTAAGGCAGAAAAAAATTATAATTATGAAAAATGTGTTAAGCAGATCTTATTCATATATGTAAGTATATACTAAATCTGCACAAATTACACTAAAATTCTCCTTTATAGCCATAATCATCTGGTTATAACAGAAGTATTGAAATTCTCTTGTCTCAACTGCTGCAGCGTACCAACAGAAGATCACTCAGTTTTACACAGCTTACTACTGAACATATACTCAACAGGTTAAGAATACGAGTACTGAGTACTCCAATCCTCTAAAGTAAGATTCTTGAGACTGAATCCATGCATAGTCCCTCTCCAAACAAGACTCACACCACCCTAAACTCATAAACTATTCAAAATATTAAATTTACTCTTGATAGATAAGACATTCTAGTGTCTTAATGACACAAGATTAAAAAAAAAGCTTTAAAGTATATCCAGGGCTGTAACACACCTTGACTGGGATATACACATACCCTTCTGAAGTTACTCCCTGATTGCACTACTTCCCATGGGATTCAAAGACACATTTAGAAACTGTATCCATTTCCTTTCCCCATCACTATTGTGTCTGAATGGTTAAAATGTTCTACTAGGTGAAAAGGGTACTTGTCTGGGGGCAAAGGAGTTCCCACAATTAATGTGTGTACCATCAACTCAATGTTTTTCAGTTCTCTTTGAGTAAATGTGTTAAGCAATAACAGATTATAAATTATTTAAAATCAAGCAGAAGTAGTGAATGTAATACCTTACTTTTCGTTCTCAATTGTGTATGAAAAAAGTTTCAGATATTTAATTTTTTTAAAAAAAAACCTTCATACTGACTGCAGCTGACTAGAGTATGCCAAACTGCTTTGCGGGAAGATCAGACAGGCATGGGACTGCAATTATATATCACAATACCCTTTTCTGGGTTCACAGCTCTATTCATCTTTTAGAAACACTGAAGGACAGATTGGACATAGGGGAACGGATTAGCCACAGGACGACCTGTATTTCCACACAAAAGCCTAAGTGTGGAAAAATGGCACCCTGTGTCACCCATTCTTCACTTCCTGAAAAAAACATATTCATGAAAATAGACATTTAAACAGCTCTTTCCCACTCATCTCAGAACAAGCATTCATTGTTTCTTAACAACATTTAGAGGGCAGTAATGTAATGGTGCTACTAAACTGCCTTGATTCAAAAATATATATTAAAAATATTTAAGACTTAAGACAAGGCTACTTAAGAGAAAAATCTAAGTTCAGAATAGGAACTAAAATGAAAAACTAAGTGTGAAAACTCACAGTGAACTGTTGCAACACACAATCTCGTATTTATGAATGTGAATGAAGGAGGATTTGGTTCTAGTAATAAATTTCAGCTGGATGTAATGAAAGTTCTACACACTATAGCCATGCAGTACAACTGAAATTATACAAATATACCGTGATAATAGGTGAAAAGTGTTTAAAATAGCAAGTAACATCTCTAATTCCAAGTGAGTAAGAGAAAAATTAATACAGAAAAATACATGTGGTAATTAAATCATTTTGAGATGTTTTAAGAAGTGAAGATTATGTCAGTTTTCTATTAAGACCTGCCTCTGGAAAAATAATAAGCAGTAAACATTATGAAACATGCAAAAATTGAAAAGCATTAATAAATTGTCAGACCTTTAATTAATTGTACATGTCATTCTTCTTGAATCAACTGTCTTGCATACAAAAGAGATGCTTGGTGTATGAGCTTGTACTGTCAAATTGTCCCAGGAGATAAAAGCGATCAGCTAATCTGATCAAGCCAGGCAAACGGGTGGCTTACTTGTTTGTTCTCTGGGACTACAGGAAATTATCCTTCTGCACAAGAAATAATCAAATAAAAATGTCCAAGCATTTAACTTAGGAATTCGACCGCACAGCTGAGTTACTAACAATGAGCCCATGTAGTTCATCAGGTTCCAATGGGAAATTAAGCTTTCTGCCAGGAAATCAACATCATGTGCAGAGAGACATACCATCTCTAACTTTTTTTTTAAATTTTAATGTAAAGGGGTAACTCTGATCTTCTGAATGTAAGGTAACAGTCATCTCACATGTCTTCTTCTTTATACATATTTACTTAGTAAACTAAGGTGGTAGGCATATGGTTAAATGATTTACTAGTCCTTTCCTCACACTTTCCCTTGTTTTCTTACTGAAAATAATTCAAAAAGCAGGTTTTAAAATTATAAAGAAAGGAAATGTAAATCTTGCTTTTGCAAACAGTTTACAGTATATAGCTTAAATTTTCTGTTATCTATTTCTCCTTCTCTTAGTTGCCTGCATTTGAATACATTATGCTTAAATCAATCATTTTTATTGGATATTTTAAAAGTTCTTAATAAAGAAAAAACTCAGTTATACCATGTAGACTTTCAATCAATTCCACTAAACTATTCAGTGACATTATTGAAACTACAGGGAAGAACACATACACTGCTGAAGTAATTATACGAAAGGGGTCAAAATGCTATTGTGGAGATTAGCACCTGTCAAGAAAAGGCTGACAACTAGCCCAGTGCACGCAATCTGTATTTACAGTTCTTAGTGGTAAACAAAGCAGAAATATTTTGTTCACAAATATAAACAAACTGATGCAATTAATTTATCCAACAAGCTCAAGTGCTTCAGTTTTCTCTCTGCAGTCCACACTGAGAGTGGCTGCAATTGCTGGAGGAAAAGCAATTTAAAATGTGTTAAAAGTCCTTGGTGTATGGCCACGGTTTCTGTTTTTATATAATAATCTACTAGCTTTCTACTTCTACAATCCAAGAAGGAATATTTTAAGTTAAACAAAATACTTCTTCCTTTATGGATTATTTACAGTAACACAGGTCTCAAAATCTAAGCGGTGAAAGACTGAAGGCAAGGAAAAAAAAAAAAAAAAAAAAAAGCAGCATAATAGAAAATACTGACCAAAAAATATAGCCTGAAATGACTGGCAACATTTAATTCTGCGAAACCTCCTCAAAACCAGTCATCTCATTAGGCAGAGCTATATAAATACACTAGTCCGAGCATTTTAAAAGAATGTTAAATAAGTGACTATGTGGGAGGCATTGCACACAATGCAATTAAAGCATGGGCAGGTTTCTTAAAGGAGAAATCTCTGGCACTGGAGAAATCTGGATAACGCTTCTTAATTAACCAAATCAGCCAAACCAGTGTTTATTCATTTCATGCAAGACCTGCGAAAATGTACAGTCTCGTGCTTTTTTCGGACTGACACTAAATTAACACCAGCAGCGACACTTCAGTGACTGCAAGGTTGTCGTTTTGCCCAGTGTTGAGTGAAACTTTGTCCCAGTCACATAAAAGTTTTTTTCCATGCTTTGCACAGCCAGCACTTTGCACAAGCTGAGCTGGGCTGCATCTTCAGGCAGCTACAATCTCTACTACATTACAATGCTAAAAAAGAAAAAAATGGGTTCACCAAATCCCCATATTGTTGTCTTATATTTGTTAACATTGCCTAAAGAACAGCACTGGGCTTTCCCACACACCATCAAATATATATCTCTCAGGATTCACACCGGCATCTCAGGCTACAGTTTGCTTTACAAATATACAGTCGAATCATTATTTTAGCAGAGGGAGGGAAAAAAAAAAATAGTAATTTCCTGAGGAAAGAAAACAAGAGCAATACAAGGGTTACTCCCCAAGAAAATTCCTCTATCCACTTAATCAAACATATTTTTTTCCACCCAACTCACACAGGGGGAAAAAAAGAAGAAAAAAGAAATAACTGCCATGCAATCCAAACTGTTTTCTCCAGTAAACTGTAATCACAGTTTTCTGACCACAAGGTGGAAAAAACAGGAGCCTTCAAACCATGCAAAGGCCTCTTCCAGTTTTGGGGCAGCAAGGAGGAGGAGGAAGAAGCTGAATGCCCAGGATTTGCTCTGCCCTGCCCTTTCCATAGAACTTTAGTGCCATCTATTGAAAATGTACTGAATAAGGACGAGGGAAAGGATGCCTATTGATTTGGTATAAAAATAAGACGTTTACTTCTTAAGGGTTTTTTGGTTTATTAATACTCCCATGATGACTACTGTTTCTGTGGTCATCTGATAGCAACAAATATTTTCTATACCCTATACATGCCCCATAAAGAAATGAGACACCGGCTAAAACATTGAATACAAACACCACACATATTTATATATATATTTATACATATATATATATACACACACACACACACATTTACAAAGAATGTAAGTCTAAAGCTACCTATTATCTAAAGGAATAAAAAAAATGAGAAGGCTTTAAAGGAAAGGAAAAATAGCGTGGAAGCACTGCTGTAAATAGAACATACTGGAAACAGTAAAAATAATTAAGGCACCTCGTAAAGACCTTAATATTAAAGAACAGGGTATGTAGACATGCAGATATAATTACCTTCTTTAAGAAACTGTGAGTGGATGACAAATATAAGAAAACAGCAGATCGCTGCTCCTGCTAGTGCCCATAAAGCTTTCAAGAGCTGCATCTCGGTCTGAAACTCAGTAAATACCCAGAAAGTCACACAATGAATTTCCACAGCGATGCATCAACGCTTCCCTCTGTGCGCCAGGCGCGGCGGCTCCCGGCAGGGACCACACTCCCGAGCAGGGCGGGCGAGCCCGGGGCTGCGGAGGAG
>NW_010293549.1:0-20253 GCF_000700745.2 Antrostomus carolinensis
TGGCCTTCTGGGCTGTGAGCGCACATTGCTGCTGGGATTGTAGCAAGACAGACGTTTGCATATAATACAGCATGTGCTGGTTTTTAACCAGCTTGCAGTCAGCATTCTTTAGAGGGAGAGTGTTTATTGCACGATGCAGCATCGCAGGTAGCCTGATATATCTGCCTGTCTGGGAATTAGCACTGTAGCGTCCCGCCACTGAATGTGCAGACACCTACGGGGACAGACGGCGCTGCTGAGTCTTGGACAAAACCTGCTGCAATGAGCAGAGGTTGGGAGAGCCCCTGTGTTTGGAGCAGTCTTGGAGGCCTATGGAGTCTGAGACTTTGTAATTTCTTGAAAACGTGTGATCCAGCAGTGTTTTGGATCTAATTGAGAGACAGAGCATCATCAAAGCTCAGCATCTGTCAGTCCCTTCTCAAAATACAGCTTCCTTACGCTACCATTTATCGCTTTTCTATACGTTGCCCTGAAAACTGAGTGCTTCTGAAAAAAAACCAACAGACTTATTCCCTTTCTTCTCATTTGAATTTGCTGTACCAACCAAGTCAGCAAACATATAAACACGCTTGGAAGTCTTTCATGTAGGTAACAGTGGATTTTATTTTTTTTTTAGAGGGCAATCTGCCAAAGGGTGTCCAATATAAGCTTTTGTAGACAGTTTTTCTACACAGAGCTGAGTTGACAGCTTTCCTCCTGGGATAATCACAATCTTCATTCTTCTGGGACAAAATTGCCTCTGACAGTATAAAACCCAGGACATCTTTGATGTAAAATCTGACTCAAAACACATGAATGGGGAGACTACAGAGTCATCCCATTCAAGAGAAAATGTTAGTAGTGGAAGCGAGATCAGAGGTGCCAGCTGAATCAATCAAAGTAGGGAAATGTGAGGAAGTATCAGTCCATAAAGCTGAGTGCACAGCGTTTGAAGGGAAGTGTCTTTGGACACTAAGCTGGGTGTCAGCCCGGGAACGGGTGCTCTGTATGTATAGTCTTGTCCTGTTGGTATACGCATGATGTGATGCATTAAATGTTTTGAATGTACTTCCCTCCACCCCCCCCCCCCCCCCCACCCAAAAAAAAAAAAAGCCTATCTGAATCTCCAGTGCTCGTTGATGCAGCGTAATACCCAGCGGCTTGTTGCTCTCTCTCTCTCTTTCTTCTTTCCCCTTGTTTAGGATGTGGACCCCAGGAACACTGTGGGGGTGAACCTGACAGGTTTGGCTCTGTTCCCCCAGCCCCCTCTGTGGATGGTAGAGGGGTGGTGGGAACCTCATGCCCCTAAATATCAGCCACTTGGGGTTTGTAAAGATAATTGTGGAGTTCTCCAGGGAAGGACCCAGAGTACCAAGATAAGTATCAACTAGTGAATGTTTTGCAGGGGTAAAAGTAACAGACACTGCCATGTTTTTCTTAGATTTTAGAAACCACTGGGCTGCTCTGACCATCATCAGGCATCTATTCAGTATGGCTCTCCCTGCTCTAGCCTGGCCAAGGGAAGGCTCCACCCCTGGAAAGCAGGTCAAGCAGAGGAGTGGTTTCAGGGGCTCCTTCTTCCATCCAGACCCATGGCTACGTGCCTCTGCTTGGCCTGCTGCACCACAAGTATAGTAATGAGGTAGTTCCTGTGCAAGTCACCAGACCTGAAGCCCATGTTGCTACAGTGATTTACATGAACTCAGGTTTCACTCTGGACATCACACACCATCCAAACTGCAGTGGTCACCACTGTTACAGTGTTTTCACACTAGAATTTATTTCTGCATTAATCCGTGTCCCTCCTTGTACTATGGTGTCATGCTATTACTCTGGCAGGACAAGGTGACCAAATTCTGCCTGTATGATGTGTGGCAATGAGCTGTAGCATCACTGGTGTGACTCCAAGGACAACTTGTTCCCACACACCTGACAATCTTGATGTAAAGCTTAATGAAGAATCATAGAATCATATCATAGAATGGCTTAAGTTGGAAAGGACCTTAAAGATCATCTAGTTCCAACTCCCCTGCTGTGGACAGGGTTGCCAGCCACTAGCTGAGGCTGACCAGGGCCCCATCCATCCTGGCCTTGAATGCCTCCAGGGATGGGGCATCCACAACTTCTCTGGGCAGCCTGTTCCAGTGCCTCACCAGCCCCTGGGTGAAAAATTCCCTCCTAATATGTAACCCAAATCTTCCCTCTCTGAGTTTCAAACCATTTCCCCTTGTCCTATCACTATCTGCCCATGTAGAAACTGGCTCTCCCTCCTGGTTTTATAAGCTCCCTTCAAGTACTAGAAGGCTGCAATGAGGTCTATCCCAGAGCCTTCTCTTCTCCAGGCTAAACAAGCCCAGCTCCCCCAACCTTTCTTCACAAGAGAGGTGCTCCAGCCCTCTGATAATCTTTGTGGCTCTCCTGTGGACCTGCTCCAACAGCTCAATGTCTTTCTTGTATTGGGGGCTCCAGGCTCCAACAGTGAAAGAAACCTAAGAGGATGTATGTAGTTCATGGTGCAGGACACCTTTCTCATCCTCGACACAGATGCTGTGAATGTAAATGCAGATTTGTTTCTGCAAAGCTCAGCTCAGGTTTGGGGATAAATTAAGGTGCAGTTAAGCAAGGTGCTAATTGTGGTACCTAGCCCAGGAATATCAATGGCAATAATGTCTTGATGAGCCTGGGTCTGAGCATCTTTTGCTTTAAAAGATTCAGAGATCAAGTTGAATATTTCCAACCAGAAAGGCAAAAGGAGAAGAGAGGTTTCTGCTCCCTGAGCTTTTAAGGAAAGAGAAAACTGGAGCTCATTAAATTGGTGAAAGCTTCATCCACGGACCCCCTTGCCCCGACCCTGGTGACCGATCCGTGTGTGGGGCAGCAGGTGGCACCCGCGCTCCAGGGATGGTGGCCACCTCCGCACCTTCCTGTTTGCTTTAATTTTTTAGAGTGTACGTAGTGTTACCCAACTGCTGGTTCGTTTTCTGAGCAACGAAACTCAAGGAACAGCTTCAAATTCGGGGTTGTGCCCATATACCTCAAGTGAAGAACACCAGGTCTCTCCTTTCTGCTCCCCTTCCAGCAGAAAGGAAATATCTAACAGCCTATGACCTCCTAGAAAATATTTCAGATGCTTGTCCATCTTGTTTTGGGTTTGGTTTTGGTATTTTCTTTGTGCTAGTCTGCATTTGGCCATGCTTCTTTTTAGCATCCCTGCAAGACCTCTCTGCAAAGGTAATGGAGCCAGAGGAAAAACCAGGAAGAGAAAAGCCTGCAGAAGGCACTCAGACTGATGAGGCACACACAGGTTTCTCTATTACTGTCAATATTTCGGTTGCAGGTCTCAAAATCCTACTGATTTCCCTAAGAAATGGCTGCTCCTCAAGCTTGCTCACTGCCTTGCTCACTTCTTTGCCCTTCACTTTGCAGCAGCATGGTAGAAGCTCCCCGTCCTCTCTGCTCTCAGCAAGTACAAAGCAGCCCCTGTCTGGTCTCTGGAGTTCAGCATTGGTGCATCTAAGCATGCAAGTAATTTCACCCCCATTCAGCAAAACACTTAGCCACATGCTTACCTTATAATTATGTACTTAAAGCAAAGACTTGTGAACTTGCGTAATGCTCTTATTCTGCTCTCGTGCTGGACAGCACAGAACTTAACGAGATGCTTAAAGTTAAATAAGTACTCGATGATTTCCTGGATCAGGACCTAAATAACAGATTGCTCCACCTGATATTTAAATTTAGATTATGCTTAGTTTTGAAGCCAGGGCACTTCCTTGAAGTCACCTCAATTTTGGCAATGCCCTTGGGGTCTAATCCAGGCCCCTTTGATCAGAGTGCTGTTGACATCAGTGGATTTACATCAGGTCCTGGGTCCCTGCAGAGGAGAGGGAAGAAATAAAGGAGGCAGTTTAGATCACATCCTGTTGCCTGACAGTCTCCCCCCCCTCAGTGGTACTGGTGAGAGCCAGCAATGAAGATTCATCAGCATCCTCTCCCACAGATAGGAGAAGATTCATGAGTGTTGGTCTCTTCTCCCAAGTAACAAGTGATAGGACAAGAGGAAATGGCCTCAAGTTGCGCCAGAAGAAGTTTAGATTGGATAAAAGGAAAAATGTCTTCACTGAAAGGGTTGTCAAGTATTGAACAGGCTGCCCAGGGAAGTGGTCACCATCCCTGGAGGTATTTAAAAGACATGTAGATGTGGTACTCAGGGACATGGTTTAGAGATGGACTTGGCTGTGTTAGGTTTTTGGTTGTACTTGAGGATCTTAAAGCTCTTTTCCAACCAAAAGGATTATATGATTGCAAGAGACCAGCAGGGTGGGAGAAGCAGTGACATTCTGCCCTGCAGAAAATCATACACCTCCCCATCTCCTCTCTTCCACCTCCATGCCCCAAATAAAGTTACGGAGTATAGAAGGTGAATTCGAAGACATCCATTTTGTTTGTGCAGACAAAACGTGCTGGCCTGCCGTGCGTTGCATTTGCTGTTGGGATTAGGTAGGACTGACTCAGTATTTACAAGCTTTAAAACAGGACGGTGGTGACTTCTGTGTCAGAAGTCCAGAGAGCTGAGTGCTGCCTGTATATTTGTCTGTAGCAATGGTCCTCCTGCACAAACACAGTTTTTGAAGAGCTTTTAGCTCTATTTTCTTTCAAGAGGTGAAATGGATAAATCAACAAATAAACTGAATTAGAACATAGTCGTTAATTTGTACAGTTTTACGTGCCTCGAGATAGTAATATATCCACTCACTTCAGGGGAAGAAAAAAAGGGGGGGGGAATTATGAGTTTATATTTTGGTTTTAAGTGTCTGAATGAGATACTGGAACCGTCTTAAAACACACTAAGTACAGCTCAGAAAGGAATTCACACATAATCCTGTGCTCCAATGTTAAGTTTTTTTCTTCATGCGAAACATCTATCATCAGAAAGGGGAAACAGTCTCATTTAATTTGCATTCCAGGTTACTAAGGAATTCTTTAGTTTGTTGCAGTAAGGCTGTGCAGTGTTTTGCTTAGCTACAGATGCCAGAGGCAGATTGTATAATTGCCATTTCCTGGTTATATGACATACATAAGTGAAGGGGCAAAACTTGGATAGCTCAGTTTGCAATTGGACGCAGAGTTTAAAGGGCTGTTTCCACAATTAGAGATGTGAAGGGAGAGTGTCTCCTAAGACCAGCCTGTTCCCACCTCCTGTCCTTCTATTCTCCTGAAGGAACCCTTCATTTGCATCTCCAGTTTGTCATAGCTGGAGGTTGAAATGTGGCTATATTTTATTAATGTGAATATGTTTGCAGTGTGCTTTAAATTGTAGTTGGTGCCTGATGCAATCTGTTTCTTATCTTCATCTTGCAGCTCTGAGACACTGGGGAAGAGCAGAAGCTCTTCTCTGGGACCAGTCTCTGGAAAATCTCAGGAATCAATCTCTTGGGATCACTCTTTTGACAGGTCTAGTGTACCCTCTGCCATTTGTGGCAGTGTCAGCCATGCAATGCCCTTTTCCTTGTAATTTTCCCTTCAGTCCATTCCTTATCTTTTCTTCCCTTTTTTTTATGAGACATTTCCTTCCCCTTCCTTCTTTCTACTCTTTCTTGCTCCTGACTCTTCCCCCTCTCTTTATTACATTTCCTCTTTTAACGTGGGTCTTTCTGACCACCTTCACCATCATATTCCTCACCTCTTTGGCTATGCCTTGCTCTGCAAGAAGAAATATATTTCCTTCTCCCACAGCCTTCAAAAACCATTTGTAACCCCCCCTCACCCCAGGCACCCACCCATTGCATGCCAGGAACCAAAAGATCAAATCTGAGCCTCACCCACCCCCTCAGCCTGGTAGAGGTGGCACTCCCAAAAGATTTTTCCTCTCCTTTTCCTTAGCTGCCACCAGCAAGAAGGAAGCAACTACTTTCTCTGCAGCTTTTTCTCCTGGCTGCCTGAAAGGCTGCCTTTCCCTCTTTGCTTCTGCCAAAGTAAGCACCAGCTCCACTGCTGATGGTTATCCCAGCAGTGGAGAGCTGAGCCTGCTCTCCCTCAGCTTTGCAACCTCTCCGTTTCTCCAGCTGCTTTGTCCCTTAATCTGTCTGCTGGAGACTACAAATTTAGAAGGTAGAGGCCTCTTGCAGTGCAAGTGAAATAACTTTGTCCCTTTAACTGCAAAGCAGATGTAAGCTTTTAAAATACTTGATTTTCTGAGTTCACAATTCTTCCCCCTGTCCCAAGTGTTTTAATTAGCAGAGCATCAGCTGTCAGGTACTTGTAGAAAATATATGCTAGGGCAGGGTTTGCACACACGACCTGAAATCCGCTCTCGAATGGAGATGGATGTTGTTTGGAGATGTCATACCCCCAGTTTCTCATCATGAGTCTCAAACATAGATTTTTACATCTCTGTCCTTTTGCAAACTCCGTAACGTGCCTGGCAGCACCCAGGGCGAAGCATGAGGAGAGAGGGCTGAGCTGGAAGCCCACATCCAAACAACCCACAGCTTTGAAAATGCTCAATGCAGGAGCTGGATCCAAACATCGTGGCTCGGGCCCATCTCCATAAAGAATAAGAGAGAGAGGAATTAAACACCCTGTTCCTTTAGCTGACCAAGATATTTTGATATTTTGTAATCATAACAAAAAGAGAGCAGCAGGGCCAAACTACATCTTGGCTGTTCTTTATCCTCGTAAGTAGTACAGAAAGACAAAAATCAGATGGGATGAGCAAATTTCAGGCCGTGAGGCAAGTGCAGATGTCTCCTCCTGAGAGAGAAGCTCCTGGGCTCTAAGCAGCCGTGCCCTTTCTTTCCTTAATTTTTCCTCTTAGCTTATTTATAATCCACTTTGCAATCAAGCCTGTAGTAAAACTATGCAGGAAGGCAGGGGTGGTACAGAACAGCCTTTCCTGAAGCACAGATGCTTTTCTGTTAGCTCCCCACAAACAGGGCACGGGGTTCAATATGGTTTGCAAAGACTTGCTGGTCTGATGTTCAAGCCTAGGAGGTTGGTAGCCCTGAAAGTGTAGGGTGCTGGTCCCTTGAGCAGACCAGAAATTTAAGATGTGGCCCAGCAGTTCTAGAGTCTGAAGAAGGATGGAGACACCCCCAAAAGGCATTATTTAAAATATACCCTTCAGCTAGACCTACGGGGAGCTATAGAGAGAAATACACTGTGCTGCAGGTGCTTCACAGTCGGACTGCTTGTACCTCAGACCTTACTGTGAGTTTCCATTTGGGGCACCAAAACCTGCTAGAAACCAAAGCAGAAATGCTTTTGGTCTGGGGTGTCTTACAGTGTGGGATAAGTACCCCACCGCTGCGGAGCAGAGGAAGGCGGTTCCTCTGAATTCAGCGCAGGGCCACAAAGATGATGAGGGGCCTGGAGCATCTGCCTTACGAGGAGAGGCTGAGAGAGCTGGGAGTCTTCAGCCTGGAGAAGAGAAGATTGAGAGGGGATCTTATAAATGTCTATAAATACCTGAAATGTGGGGGCCAAATGGATGGGGCTGGGCTCTTTTTGGTGGTGCCCAGTGACAGGACAAGGGGCAATGGGCACAAACTGGAACAGTGGAAGTTCCAGACAAACTTAAAGAAAAACTTCTTTACTGTGAGGGTGCCAGAGCCCTGGGACAGGCTGCCTGGAGAGGTTGTGGAGTCTCCTTCTCTGGAGATGTTCAAAACCCACCTGGATGCTTTCCTGCGCAACCTGTTGTAGGGAACCTGCTTTGGCAGGGGGGGTGGGGCAGATGATCTCCTGCGGGGCCTTCCCACCCCGACTGTTCTATGATTCTGCTCTACGAAGGCTCAATTTATATACATTGAATTATGAGGCACTTGGGGTGCAACAGCAGGAGGGATGCTGGAAGGTGGGTGTAAGGAGCTGCCCAAGGAAGTGATTGCAATGGGAGCAGACAGTTCCTGTTCCAGGGCTGACAAAGTGGCTGGTCCCACCACCGGCAGACAGAGGCACGGCTGTAGGAAGAGACGTTGTTGTGGAGGATGTCCGAGTCAGCCCAGGCTCACATTTGGCTTCCCACACCCATGGCCCTGCTGCAGCTCTGCTGGCGCTGCTCCTCTTGCTGGTGCTGGCACCTTCCCACCCCTTCCCTCCCGGGTTTCACATTGTGGTTCCTATGCTGTGTATAGAAGAAGGTTCTGTTTCTTGTTCTTTTGCAATACTAGTAGCACTTGGTTTAAATTTAATTTTCTTCTTTCCAACAAGCAGTTTTTGGCAGTGCCTTCTTTGCCCTTCAGCTGTTTTAAATGTTTATTTCTCATTTTGCACATGTTTGACAAAGACAGCACTTACACAATTCCTCTCTGAATAATCCCCTTTCTCCCTAGAGCTACTAAAGTAAAGAGATTATAAAATAAGACACTGCACTTCTGTGTTAAGCATCTAGGTTGCTCATCTTGTTTCCCTACTTTAGAAGACAGTGCTGGGATATGAAACCTTGAGAGGACCAGCAGCCTGGTAGGGTGCAGCCACCTGGCAACTCCTTCTAAATGCCATTTTTGCACGCTGCCATTTTTCCTGACACACAAACTCAGCTTTAAGGGGAAAAGAATCTTGAACAAGCCTACCCAAACGGTCAGTTTATAGCCCATAGTTACCTTTCCTCTTCTTTTTTAAGTCCTTGAGACATTATTAGGAAGTATGTGCCCACCCAAAACAGCATGGTCTGAGCAGTGCTGTGAGGGGCACTGCCAGGGCAGTCATGTTTTCCAGCACGGTGATGAAGACAGGCATTCGTAGGTACACGTACACAGAGTGAACAGTGATTCACCAGCGAGATAAAATGTCTCAAGACTTTGCTGCTTTTAGACAGACAACTACTTTGTGCACAGGTGTAGATTCTTCCAGTTAATTATCTCATCCAAACGAGTCGCCAGTGGCTAAATGACCAAGTATTTTTTTTAAGTTCTATATTATTTATATTTAATTCACACATTATACAAAGAAATTAGTCTGGAACAAACCCCACTGTACAGGAAAAGAGTTGTAATGGAGAAAATCTGAGTATTTAGGGTAAAACAATCTCAAAACTTGTTCACAGTTTAATCTAAGATTAAAACTAATCTATAAAGGGGAAAAAAAACCCTAATAATTTTCATTTTCTTAATTTGTTAGAAATGATAGCTGTGAAATATTGGAAGGAATAGGCCATCTTTCCCTCCCTTAACTACCATCTGCCCCAACACGCTAATGCTTCACGTTGACCCTGTAAGTCAATCTGGAATTCAGTGTCATAACAATAACACAACAGCTCCTCACAACACTTTTCAGGGGTTTTAAATGCAACCAGAGAAGGCGGCTGCTTTCTTTTCCACTGACAACTTTACAAACTGTAAAAGGAGTCACCGTGTACGTTACGCATCTCAGGAACCGTGGATCGACTACTGGTGCCATGTCTATGGAACAGATTTATCTCACTCAAATTCTTTGTAAAATTGGCAAAATTGTTCTGGTTTGGAATTCTAACCTGAGCTAATGACTTGCATTGCAATAAACAATTACTGCTTTTTTCCTGTCTGCAAATTGAGTTATACACACCCATCATTTGACTACTATTTCTTAATTAAAACGGAAATCTGATTTTTGCCAGTCATGAATCCTTGAAATTTGCAGCTGTCTTGTTTGTCACATTACAAATACAGGCTGAAATCCTGCCATTGGCAAAACTCTCCTGGATTTCACTAGACCCAGGTTTTTCCCCCACGGGATGCTTTCGTTCTTCTGCCATCTATCTAACTAATTGCTATAATGAGATTTGCAAAGGGCAAGCATAAAAGTCAACTGTAAAGTGCGAAGTGAGCTGTTACCTGAAATTCACTTTCCGTGAGTATTCTCACGAAATAGGCTGGAGCCCTGAAATGAGCAGGGAAAATGAACACAGCAGGCCTGCAAACATCATTAAGTCTAAACTCAGTTTGGAGTTCAAATTACTTTGCAAAGAAGGATTTTTTTTTTCTTTCAATATTATTTATATTATTTCAGCTCTGCAAAACTTCATCGTGCAAAACTGCCCATGCAAAAAAAAAAAAAGAAAAAGAAAAAAAGAGGGTGATGTGTCAGAGTTTGCCAGACACTCTGCCGCACCTGAGAAAATGAGCTGTGAACATTTCCCTCCCCAGCCCGGCCCCTGGAGCGATTTGCCACTCTGCCGCACTGGCAGAGATGGGCAGCACCCCAGGAGCCCTCCCTGTGGCTGTGGGCCCCACCTCCTGCACCCCTGGGCACCAAGTGCTCTGCTTGGATCCTGATTTCCCAGGCAATTCCCAGTGGGATCCTGGCACGATGTCTGCAGCCACAAGGAGCTCAGCAGTGATGAGCTTCACAAACCCAACGACACCTGCTTGTTTTTTACGACAGATATTCAGGATGGTATCTGCTTCTCTTGCTTCAAAATACTTTGACATGAAATGATCGACTTGGCCATGCCCTAGCCAAGAGGAAACTGAGCCTTTCCTTACACTGAGATCTGGCATCCACCTTGATCTTAAGTTGGAGTACATGGAGACCTTTAGCTAGGCAGCTGTGCTCCATGGCAGAGACCGTAAGCCTGGCAGAAATTTCCATTTCAATGATGCACTCTTTTATTAAGATATTTATCAACCCCAGAACAAAAGCATTTACTCTGCACTACACATCTGCAGCTCAAACCTGTCTGGCAATTGTTGTCTTGGCCTACCAGGTCCTTCATCTTCGCAACAGGAATGTTTGGCTCCAATTTAATGATTTCCTCTGTGAACCCTGAGCTGGCAGACAGGAAAAAAAAGGTCGTGTTCCTTGGCAGGCTCTGCAGGCATCTTCTCAAAGCTCTGCATCGCACCTCGCTGCGTCACCACAACA
This sequence comes from Antrostomus carolinensis, assembly GCF_000700745.2. NCBI lineage: Eukaryota > Metazoa > Chordata > Aves > Caprimulgiformes > Caprimulgidae > Antrostomus > Antrostomus carolinensis. The sequence goes on from NW_010293549.1 coordinate 10,822, forward strand.
CAAATCACTGTGAAGGATCTGTGGCAGCAGCCTGGGAGAGGTGTGGTGTGTTCCTTGCTCAGCTAACAGATTCCTCCACTAGATCAGAAATAAAGACGCTCAGGCGACCAGAGCTAGAGCAGACTAAAATAATCTGCTGAATTAGTACTTTATCAGCAGCTCTTTACTTGTTTGTGCTCTGGCTTTGCTAAGCGGTAGTAGATCTGGGGACCTTGAGTAAAGGAGAAGTCATTGAAGCAGAAAGCTCAAATGTACAAAGGGTTTTCCTCTATAAGTCCGAGAGTCACAGAATAGAGGTGGTCACAATAAGCATTAGACAACTCCTTTTGTTAGAAACTGCATTCCAAATTCTTCATTCTATCAAAGTAACAGCAGAGTAGTAGTCCCTTCCTAAAATAACCAGTGAACTTGAAGCAGTATATAGAGGCACTCACAGCTAAATAAGAGAAAATGTTGAGCTTTGTGGGATGTTGTGGCTCATGACTTTGCTGTTTCACTCGTTCGTGTCATGTGCATCTGAGGTCACCAAACGCTTTATGGACCAAAGTGAAAATCAGCATGGACATCTTCTACTCCTTTCTCTTCCCTCTTCTGTCTGCAGGAAAGCACCATGAAAGTGTTAGTGCTTCAGACAGAACTGTCAACTTGAACAAACATAGAATCACAGAATGGTTCGGGTTGGAAGGGACCTTAAAGATCATCCAGTTCCAACCCCTCAGCCATCATCAGGGACATCTTCCACTAGACCAAGTTGCTCAAGGCCTCATCCAACCTGGCCTTGAACACTTCCAGGGAGGGGGCATCCACAACTTCCTTGGGCAACCTGCTCCAGTGTCTGACCACCCTCACAGTGAAGAATTCCTCCTAATGTCTCATCTAAACCTCTCCTCTTCCAGTTTAAAGCCATTTCCCCTTGTTCTGTCATTAACTGCCCTTATAAAAAGTTCACATGTTAATATTCATGTGAAGAGGCAGTGCTTGATGTTTCTAGAAAGAACTTAAACCCTGGTCATTAGATATCGCAGGATTTGTATCACTCTTAGAAAGAGTTGCCCTGTCTGTCCTCATTCTGCAACATAAATAAGGCAGCGGTGGCTTCCTCCACTTTCCCTAATGTATTCCTGAATTTCCTTCCAAAATTAAGTTTAGACTGGGGCTTGGGATTCCTCCTTCTAAATCTGTGGGTATGTTATAAAGAATTGAATGAGGTAACATGTGGCTTGGCTTCTGGGAACAGCCTTCAAATGCTGAAAATTATGAAGCTCTGGAATAATGTGCTAAGGAGAGCAAGTAGAAAATGCTGCCGCTTGGGCCCCTTACAAATCAGTTGGACAAACTATTTGAAACCACATGGCAGGGAACACTTCCACCCTGGCATACCCTGAGGCTATGAAAACACCTAATTGTCTGTATAAGCAAAATATTTCATGATGAAGTGGTTTTCACATTTATTCATATCCAGACTCGGTTCTCCCTCTTCAAAATGAATAAGAATACCAATGTCTACTCAGTTCCAGTAATTAAATTTTGTCATATCTATATTTATGGAAGACTTCTGTTTTATTGTGCATCACAAATATCAGATCCTGGTAGGTTTATGTATTAAAAAAAATCTTAGTAGCTATTTGAAAAAGCATATGTTCTTGTTGAAGAGACACATGATTAAAACACTACATGTCAGATAGTGTGTTCCTGGAAAGGAAAATGTCTTGTTCCAGTGAGCTGCCATTAGTAGCAGTGGTGTTATTTGCCCTGAACCATTATGGCACGATGAGAGGGATTGGATTTACACAACCCACCAGTCTCATGGGCAGTCCCTCTGGTTCCCTTCGCTTCCTCCTTCAGCTGGTTGGGTTTCTCCTCCTCAGCCAAGTGGGATCCACTGTGGGGGTGAGAATGTCGTACTGTGGTTGGACCAGCAGCAAAAACATTCCCCCTCCATTTTTAATCTTCTCTTTGTACAATCTCTGTGAGTATAGAATTCAGACAATACTCATAAAGAAATGTCCAAAACAGAAAAGTGAAAAACTTTGTTTTGAAATTTCTCAGGTTTCTTCTTCACCTGAAACAAGTGATGGGCTTGACACTGACTTGCACAAAAAAAGTTATTGTCCAAGAGGTTTTTTTATCACCAAAGAGTTTAAGATGAAAATATTTGGCCACCTCTATGTGGCAGTTTCTGCATTTCTGAAAGCAAATCATGTATTTCAGTAAGCATTTGCTATTGAAAAATGACTGCTAAGTGAATTCAGATTCCTCAAACTTGAATTTGTCAGAAAAACTGACGGTTTTAAAGTGTAGGACTTGTGAGGATATTCTTACAGCTGTTTGTGATAAACTGGCCTAAGATTATTGCTTGTTATAAGTTTAATAAAGCTGATGTGCATCTTGTTTTCCTTTCCATTTGCAGACTAGCAGACCAACTGTGTTCTTTACTATTACATGGATTTTCTATCTAGCCCGAAAAGTTTGGGTAACAGTAGGTTATGGATTTCATATTCCTCCTTTCTCACTGAGGAGGTTTTACACAAGCCATTCCTCTTCCGTGTCAGACATAGCAGGTGCAGGGTGGTTATTCGATTGAAATTCTAGTACATATATACTTCTAATTTTCAAGTTCTCCATCATTCTCTTTCCACTGCCTCACTGTAGCTCTGTAATGGATTTTCCTGTCAGCTCTATTGCTACCTTGGACTTGTAGTAGTGACACTTGCTCCTAACTCTCTTACACACAGCTATCAACTGTATTAAACACAGAACCCCATGTTGACTTATCTGGTTGTACTCGTTGGAACAGCTCTATGGAATTTCTTCAAGGCTGTAAGGAATTGCTTTAGCAATCATGGCTTGGCAAAAAGGAAACCAGGAAAGGATGCCCAGACGAGAATCAGTCTGTCAGATTCATTTTCTTCTTGCTTTTAATGCTGAATTTATTTTGTTAGCTTCTCGAGGAAGTGGAACATATAGACGTTTGATACTGAGCTGGAAACTGAAATCTATTTACGTTCCTGAGGTAAAAAGAAAATCAAACAAAGTCTGCTTCACTTCTTACCATCCTCTCTATCTTCTGCTGACCAAACCCAACTTCGGTCAGGGAAGCACGGTACCCCGTTGTCCCGATAAAGCCACCTGAATTTGAAGGTTCCTGGAAGAGTGTGGATGTTTAATTGAAATAAAATATTATATCTCTGTAAGACTAAATGACTCTGCTGGCCCCTTGTGCTGAAGTGATGTTAGCCTTATTGAATAGACACGTTTCCTTCCTTCCTACCAGAGACGTGCCCGTTAAATCACCTCAGGGACTTTCTTTCTTTCTCTCACATCATCTGTCACCTCTCACCCTGCCTCTTATTGTATCTTTCCAAGGGTTACTAGCTTTTCAGAACAAGGTTTAGTTACTTTTCCCCATTCTTGTAGGACACCTCACATGCTCTTGGGAGCCTTGCAAATAAATAGTCAAGGTTGATGCCTCTGTGTTACCTTCTCCATGTAGATAGCAGGGCTGAGCAGGAGTCACTGTGTTTACAGTGGGACACATGTTGGGAAGGCAGATGGGTCCTCTGGATCTCTGCAGACTTCTTTGGATCGTACATACAGCTGAGCTGCTGTTATGTGCCACCCAAATAAAGTGACCAGTATATCTTTGCTTAGGTATTTATAACCTCAGTCTGGTATCAGTGTATATTAGCAAACTCGTGTGACTCCCGCAGGCTTTTTATGAGCTGGTTCCCAGGCAGAAATGTTTCTGAGGGAAGTAGGAAAGTGAAAAAGATGATAATTCCAACAGGAAGAAGGTCTTGCTCAAGGTTGAGTTCCTTCAAACTGATAGAGCTTCATTCAGTTCCATTAATTCCCACTCACAACTCTAAAATAAAACATTTCTTTGTTCGCTTCCTATCCCAGGGCCCAAGTTGCTGGTTGAAATTGATCTAGTAAATCATAATATTAGGAAAAATATCCTGTTCCATATATACTTCTCTTCAGTGACATACGATTAGGAGCCAAATAGGGAAAAAAAGATCATGTTTCCTATCCCTTATCTGCAAAGGTCTTCACTCAGTTAAAATGAGTAGCATTTCCATCTGGACTCCAGCTGCTGAATGCATCACTGAAATAGAGATATAGGGCATAAATAACCAGCAGGATTGTTTTCTAAAATGCAAACCACTAACATCCAAAACTGGTCATGGGATAAACCCTGCAAAGAAAAGAAAAAAAAAAAAGCATGGGATGTTTCAAAGCAGATTTAAGAAACAGGTTCTCCTAATATTTGTCTGCTAGTGATTTTCCAGACAGGCGATGCTGCAGGGGGACAGGGCTCCCTGGCTCCGTGCCTTCAGCAGAGTGTTCAGTGGAGAACCCATCACATACCAAGAAACAGAGAAAGCTGAGAACCGGAGTGTGAACCACTCTCTCAAAGTCTGTCTCAGAGAGCTCAGCAGCTTGCAACACATGATTCAAAAATTCAAATCAAGTAGGAGCGCAGAGGCTTTGTCAGGAATGTTTTTTCATATCCTTTTGTGAAACTTAAACGCTTTCCAGATTCAGAGACTCCTGCCCTCAGAAGAAGACATCTAAGGAAATTCTCACATTTTTAACCAGTCACTTTTCACAGCATTAGCCACGCAAACACAACTCCACTGCAGATTAGTAGAATGTATGGAGATGCATTTGGCTTATGAATAATTTATCTGAATCCCTTTTCAGTTATAGAATCCTTATATTGCCATATTCTATCATTGCAGATTTAGTGTGGAATGGTATAAAAATCTTCTGATTTAAAACTCTATCATGATTTTTCTACAGCTATAGTATAACAGATATACTATACCTTACCTTTCCAGCATAACTGCTACATAAAGCTGTATCAATCAGATTTTCACTCTCAGATTTGATAGAAAAAATTCATCCTTTTTAAAAAATAAATATTTCAAATTAGCTGCATCCTTTCACAAATCTAAGCATGGTTGGCCTATTTCCGACAAGTTGTTAGTTAAACTTTTAGCTGCCACACAGTGCTTGGCTATTTTTAGAATGAGAGACTGATCCCAGTAGCTATGTGGTAACTGATGCTTTAATATTAACCACCACATAAAGCACTCAGGGTCTGCAAATAGCAGAAAAGTTTGTTTAGAAGTAAATGAGAAGTGTAATATTTGTCAGTGCTGTGAGGTAGTCTTCAAACAATAAACAACTTCGGACAACAGTGATTAAAATATAGAAAAGAATATATTTACTGCAGTGAGAGAGAGTTACACCTCTAAGGTCAATATTTTCCCTTATGCTCTGCACAGAACCTGAAGAAATCTTCTGTGCACACCCTGTAATTTAAAATTGGAAAGAAATGTTGACAGCAAAAAATGCATCTCTGCTGCCTGCTGGTTTTGCATGTCAGTTAATCTCTTTTAGCAATACAAGGTGAGTGTCAGGCTCGCTTTAGACCCTTCCATCTTCACGTAAGGAAATCTTCACTGTTTGTTTTGGGTTTGACTGGTTTTATTAATTCACTTGGTCACTTGTTTGGAAACAGAATCAATACTTTTAAGGAACAAGCTGACACACATGATCAACAAAAAATAGATTGCTAACTACTGAAAGGGCATACAGCTTTTTTGGAAAAAGAGATGTGTGTTTGTCTTGGCTCTAAAACATGTTCTCCTGACTATTTTTTGATCCAGAAAGCATAAACATTACTTCATAACGGGCAGATCCTTGTCAAGATTATCTTTAAGAAATCCCTTCTCCAGTCCCACCACAGAAGTGTGTGGCTGGGCAGATGGAAAGCTGTGAGAGCCTTTGATGGGAAGCCGATAGATGCTTATCCTTGCCGTGACAGCCAAATTTATAAGCATCGTATAGACAGATCTGAGGAAGCCTTCACCACCAGTAGATGAAGAAGGCTGGCTCTGTTTTGCTCCCAGAGCAAGAAGACTGAAGGCAGTATAAGAAGCTGAATTCTGCCACATGCTGAGCAAGGCCTTCCCTGTTGAGTAATTAAGGTTTTGATAGGATGAGAGGTAATGGCCTCAAGCTGTGCCAGGGGAGGTTCAGGTTGGATATTAAGAAAAATTTCTTCACTGAAAGAGCGGTCAGACATTGGAACAGGCTGCCCAGGGCAGTGGTGGAGTCACCATCCCTAGAGGTGTTCAAGAAACCTGTAGATGCAGCACTCAGCGATGTGGTTTAGTGGGCATGGTGGGCAGGAGTTGACAGTTGGACTGGATGATTTTAGAGGTCTTTTCCAGCTTTAATGATTCTGTGGTTCTGTAAGAGAACGTGCAAAGAATATGTTTTTCTCATTGAGATTAAGGGATAAGAGATCTCTCACTGAGATTAAGGGATCAGAGTCGATGCGTGCATGGGACAGACTTGCCTGCCACAGCCATCGGCCTGAGTCAAGTCTTGCAAAACCGCAAACACTGTTATGTCTACACAGCGCTCGGTGCAATCGCATTCCTCCTGGAGTGAAACCCCTCAGGTTTGAAACAGTGTTTTGGTTGCAAAATAGTCACAGCCCTTTCCCTGAGAACGCCGTTTCCCTGTTCCTCCCAGGCACGCTCTGTGCACGGTCAGCCCCAGTGCAATGACAAACCACAAAAGCTGCTTGGAGGCCTGAAGAGAGATTGTCCCTGAGATATTATTTATTATCAGTCTGATTCAGGGCACTGAACACAACCTTCTGCTTCAGAAGTGACCAGGATGGCATGTATATGACATTCTTCCCTATGAATATACACATATATACACACAAACACACATCACGTATATACAAATATATTAGTTCTGGTTATTTAGCTGCTAATTGTATGATTAGCAAAAGACAATGCATTAAATGAATCCCTTGTGTAAGCACATTGTTTTTCGTGAAGTTATACCAGTGATAATTAGGGCCCCCATTCATTCCTCCCAGCTTTCCTATCTGATTAGGAAGAGAAAAGAAAGTCTCCAGTCCAATTAAGCTTCCAGCTGAGAAAAGCGTGAATTTTGGAGGCAATTCTTTTCTCAAACTTGGCTGTCTCCTCCTTAATTATTATAAACATATTAGTTACAGTAGTTTGTTTTGGGAGGTAAACAGAAATAAAACATTATGAAAAGTGATACAGTAGCGGAGACCACAACTATGTCTAACTCTGTCTGTGAATTCCCATAAATGTCAATATTTTCATTAGATGACTGGTGTTCTTACTGAAGTGGCCAACACTGTTCCAGTAATTCATTATTTTCTCTCTTGTTCTCCTTTAAATATGAGCTACCTCCCGTTGTTTGTGCGTCTAGTCCAATAGGGTGGGTTTCTCACAGCCTCTGAAATACCCTCACATTGAGATCAGAAAACAAACACAACATTTTCTCTCATTCACACAAAACTGTGGTAGGAAAGGATTTCCAAAGAGAGCTTGTTTGTGCCGCCTGGAAAGCAGCCTTTTCAGTGGCTGTGATCGATAGTGACAGCTTAAATACATCAAGATCCTACCCCAAGATTTGGTAGCAGTAGAGTTGCCCATGTTGTAGCCACCCCGAATCTGGTGAGGTTGGATGTGTAGGTCTGCATGAAGAACAGGCAGGAGACCACCCCAGGCAGGGCAGGGAGCTGGGTGGAAAGCTCGAGTCCCATTCAGCAGCAGCACCAGCTTTGGTGCCTTTGGGAAAGGTCCATTGCCAGAGTTTGTGTCACCCTGGAAACTCAAATTGTGATTGCCTGAGTGACTCCCCAACTTCAGCTGCTGGAGGTGTTTGTGAGCATGAATTCAATTAGTCCTTGTGTATTTTTTTTAATGAAAGAGCTCGTTTCGCTGACATCAATCTCTGCAGTTTTGGTATCTTAAGGGTTACAAGGCAGAAGTTTTCTTATAAATGTAAGATTTAAAAAATACATTCCCATGATTGAGAAAAATCCACTCTTAAAAAAATTATTATTCTCCCCTTCAAGCTGTAATTAATTCTAAACTCAGGAGTTCCAATATCAGTTCAATACAGTGTTAATATTTCTAGGAACCTGTAGACTCAAGTAACATCCCAAAAAAGTGTAACACAGGCTAGCTGAAATGTTCTCGGGGGGGAGGGGGGAAGATCTAGGAAAAAAAATTTCATTTATATAGTATCTGTAAAGCTTGAAATTCATTCCTGTTACAAGGGGCAAATAATAGAGGAGCCTTGTATTAATTAGGAACAATATTGTATGTGTATATCATCTCATGTCATGTCAGGAGTTAGCTTGGTAGATCACAGAACCATAGAATGGTTTGGGTTGGAAGGGACCTTAGTTCCAACTCTAGTTCCAGCTCTAGTTCCAACCCCCCCTGCCATCAGCAGGGACACCTTCCACTAGACCAGGTTGCTCAAAGCCTCATCCAACCTGGCCTTGAACACTTCCAGGGAGGGGGCAGCCACAGCTTCTCTGGGCAACCTGGGTCAGTGTCTCACCACCCTCACAGTCAAGAATTTCTTCCTCAGATCTAATCTAAACCTCCCCTCTTCCAGTTTAAAGCCATTTCCCCTTGTTCTGTCACTAACTGCCCTTATAAACAGTCCCCTAGATAGGTTGATCAGTTGATCAGTCACACCATAGTCTGACAGACCCTTCCCTGTGTCACCAGGTTTCAGCTGCTGCAGGCAGTGCTGTTGTGGATGTCCATCCTCGTGCTGCTCTCCTGCACCCTCTGAGCACGTTGGGTGGAGTCGCGCAGTCAGCCCCGAGCATCCGTTCCTCCGGTCACCCTGTGGCATCTCTGTGGGGCAGATGTTTGTCTTCATTCTTGACACGTGTCCCAAAGGCACCCATTTCACTTGCCAGAGGTACAGAGCTATTGAGCTCCTTGATAGCTCCTGACATTAGTTACAAATCCATTTCATATTTTCATTCCATTTAGCATTTCTGAGGCGTTTTCCTTCAGAAGCTTTAAGTTGCCTGCCTGTGTGCCTCTGGGGGACATCCAGGTTTCATATCCATATGTTCAGATGGAAATAACATTTGAGTTGAAGATTCATGGTTTGGTCTACGAGTTGCTGATTTGGCCTTTAAGATGTAGATTTTCAACAACCAAATCTTGTTTAAACTGGTAAATGCAGCTGCCGCCCTGCCAATTTGTGACCTTATTTCCTTCTGGATGTCCCCATTGGCTTGTATGTCGCTGCCAAGGTGTGTAAATTGACCTGTAGGTATTCTCTTGCCCTCTAAAGTAATTCTTCAGCTGGGATTTGCTGGAGCTGTCGTTAGATTGACTTTAGAAAACCGATTATGAATCCCATCTGTTTGTGATTAAAAATAATTTATTGTGATTACCTGGAGAAATGTTGTTATTTTTGTACCCTCTAGCTGCTGCCACCATGCAGTTGGTTTTCAAGATTTCTGCCTGTTCAATACCTGTGCATGCTCGTAGCTCTCCTTCTCTGCTACCAGCTTCATGGGTGTGACAGTTTAACTGAGCTGGCAGC
>NW_010293550.1:0-2952 GCF_000700745.2 Antrostomus carolinensis
GTAGTTAAATAGAACCTCTCAAAGTAATTGTTGTTGTTACCATGCAGAGGTCCAAAACAACCTCTTCCTAACTCCACCAAGTGGGAGGGGACAGATGGTGACTCAAGCACTTTCCTATACATCCTGTTCCAATGCTTGACAAATCTTTCAGTGAATAAATTTTTCCTAATATCCAATCTAAACCTCTGCTGGTGCAACTTGAGGCTATTTCCTCTTCTCCCATCACTTGCTACCTGGGAGAAGACACCCACACACACTTCTCTACAAACCTTCTTTCAGGTAGTTGTAGAGAGTGATATGGTCTCCCCTCAGCCTCCTCTTCTCCACACTAAACAATCCCAGTTCCCTCAGCCACTCCTCATAAGGCTTGTTCTCCAGGCCATTCACCAGCTTAGTTGCCCTTCTCTGGACTCGCTCCAGCATCTCCATGTCTTTCTTGTTGTGAGGGGTCAAAAACTGAACACAGTACTCAAGGTGCAGCCTCACCAGTACAGAGTACAAAGGGACAATCACTTCCCTAGTCCTGCTGACCATGCTATTTCTGATACTGGCCAGGATGCTATTTGCCTTCTTGGCCACCTGGGCACACTGCCGGCTCATGTTCAGCCGGCTGTTGACCAATACCCCCAGGTCCTTTCCTGCCAGGCAGCTTTCCAGTCACTCCATCCAGTCACTCTTCCCCAAGCTTGTAGTGTGGCCTGTGGTTGTTTTGACTTAAATGCAGGACCTTGTGTACTTCGTCTTGTTGAACCTCATACAAGTGGCCTTGGACCATTAATCCAGCCTGTCCAGATCCTTCTGTAAAGCTTTCCTACCCTCAAGCAGATCAACACTCCCACCCAACTTCGTGTTACCTGCAATTTTGGTGCAATATTGCATCTTTATGCTCTCTTATTGTCTCCTCTGGTGTTTGTTATGACCATTAGGTGAACTTGATTCTGTCTTCCAGATCATTGATAAAGATATTAAACAGAGCTGGTCCCAATACTGAACCCTAGGGAACACCACGTGTGATGGGCCACCAACTGGATTTAACTTCATTCACGACAACTCTTTGGACCCAGCTATCCACATTTTAGTAAATTCTTGACCACATACTTTCTCCTATTTTTATATGCCCTTCATATTTTCCATGTATAATTAGATTGCACTTATTTAAGAATATTTCTGGTATATTTCAATTTCAAAATACTGTAATGACATAAACTTAAATATAAGATGTTCTGTTTCAACATAAGAAAACCCTTTTTTACCATGATGGTGATCAAACACTGGAACAGGTTGCCCAGAGAGGCCGTGATGTCCTTATCCTTAGAGATAGTTGAAACCTGACTGGACATGGCCCCTAGCAACCTGCTCGAGGTGACCCTGTTTTAAGCAAGGCACTTGGACAAAATGATCTCCACAGATACCTTCAAACCTTGAAGAAAAATGAGGTAGTTTTCTTTGAATTGATACTAATGCTTCTTATTGTAGAACCAATTTCTGTAGATAAATAACTAGGCAAGTGCTGACCTTTGCTTCAGCCTAAAGGTAAAGAAGAGGAGAACAAGTATTTCTCCCATCTGTATATTTTGTGTAACATTTAAAGTTATAGTCCTTAAGATTATTTTCTTAACTAATATTTTCTTTAAACCTGTTCTATCCTTTTTATTTTTTTTAATATCTATCAGGCAAAAGAAGGATTAAGGCTATAAAACTAGTTACTATCAAAACCCGTCAAACTATTCCATAGTCTTGATCTTTGATTGCATATTAGACCACCAATATGCATAGTTTTTTTTTCTAACTCAACATTAACTACAGTGTGTTTCGTGTAACAGATTCTCATTTACACCACCTTCAAATTCACCTTTTTCAATTTTCTTGGTGGAATTAATTTTAATTTATAACTGTGAAAGATTTAAAAAATATTATGTGACACAAAACTAGGAGGAGTGGCTGATACACCAGAGGGTTGTGCTGCCATCCAGAGACACTTCAACAGGCTGAGGGAACAGGCTGACAGGAACCTCATGCAGTTCAACAAAGGGAAGTGCAAAGTCCCGTTCCTGAAGAGAAACAGCCCCATATGCTGGGATCAGCTGGAAAGCAGCTTTGCAGAAAAGGACCTGAGGGTCCTGATGGAGACTGGGTTGAACACAAGCTAACAAAGTGCCCTTGCAGCGAAGAGGATTAACTGTATCCTGGGCTACATTATGACAAGCACTGTCAGCAGATAGAGGGAGGTGACCCTCCCTCTCTGTTTAGCTCCTCAGTAGAAAAGAGGGGTGAATATACAGGAGGGAGCCCAAGAAAGGGCCATGAAGATTATTAAAGGACAGGACCTTTTCTTATTTCTTACAAAGAAAGGCTGAGGGAGCTGGGACTCTTCAGTCTGCAGATGAGAAGGTTCAGGGGAATCTTATCTATACACATAAATATCTGAAGAAGGAGTACAAAGGAGACAGAGCCAAGCACTTTTCAGCAGTGCTCAGTGACAGAGCAAAAGTCAATGGGCACAAGCAGAAACACAGGAGGTTCCATCTGAACATCAGGAAACACTTTCCCCATAAGGGTGACCGAACACTTTATTCCTGTAAAACAAGCTTTATAGCCCAGGAGTCTTTAGTCATTACTAAGACTGTTTATTTTTCTATACAGGTAAATATCAAGGAAAAATATGTAGGGAATATGTAAATATACAAACTTATTTTGATGCAGTATTGTTGGCAAGTTTCTGTTTTTATTGTGGGGTTAATATATTTTGGGTGACATTTTATTGTCAACATTTTTAATAAGATTTTAAATCTTAAGGTTTGTTTTGTGGTTTTGTTGTGATTTTTTTTTTTTTTTCCCAGTGGGAGATGAAGATAATCAATACTGTCCCAGAAGACACTCACCATCAAACTTAGTAGTTTTGCTTTGTATGAAAAATGTCAGGACAATATATTTATATCTGCATTGCCTCTT
>NW_010293550.1:2978-24358 GCF_000700745.2 Antrostomus carolinensis
AAAGTATTTGCTTTTTTCCCTAAGAACCCTACTGATTTTTCAAGACTGACCCCCCCAAAAGTTATATTTTTTTAGTATGCAATTTTTAACATAATTTAATTAAATAATGTAAGTTTTTATTTACTATTGAACTTTCAAAACCAGAACATACAAAAACAGCTTTTCCATGTGCTCAAAATGATAATCAATTACTTCTTGTTTAGGGTCTGCCTCATTAAAATACTTAAACAGCTCCACTTAAGTGAAAAAAGTTACTTATGTTCTGAAAGAGGTTTAGTTAAGCACATATATATTCTAAAATTAGAAATTTGCTCACACTGTTCATATATTTTGCTGAACTGGGGCCATATCTGACAGCAGAGCATAGAAGACAAATCTCTCAGACTCTGACTTTTTGTAAAAAAGGAGTTGAGGTTTTACTTCTTAGTTGATTTGTGGACAATTCTTTGTAACCAACAATCACATCTCTAGTGTTACATATGCTAATATTTTAACTACAGCTTTTTTTTTTTATATAAACTGTTAATATCTTTTGAGAGAAGTACTAAGATTAGCCACTCTTCAGTATTATATAGACACTTTGATATATTTTAATGAATCTCAACACATCAGAGCAATGTAGTGTTTCAAACTAAACTGTTATGTTTACCTTGGTAACACAGTCCAAAGAAGCAAGAATAAAACAAAACAGGAAATGTGGCACATTCAGTGTGATTTCTTATGATACTGTGAGACAGATATTTACATAAAATATTGTAACATAATACAAATTTCTTTTATGGAATATCTTTTTCAATAGATGATCCAGGAAGTTTTAGAAAGTGCAGTAATAATTTTCTAGAGAGATAAAAATAGAGTGATAATTTTCTATCTAGCTATTACTTAGGCATAGGAAAACAATAATTTAAAACAAACAAACAAACAAACAAAAAAACCCCAACCAACCCAAACCAAGCCACAAAAAAAAAAATCCACACATCCCACTGAGATTTATAAAGAGACAGGGAAGTAAAAAATAAAAATAAAAATAAAAAATAAATAAAAAATATAGGTAATAAGAACTACTCTTCCCATGACAATAACTTTGGCACTTCTAGGAGTAAGTTTAGAAAAGTATGAAGTACTAAATGTAGTAAGTATTTAATTCTGATATTATATTTACTGAGAATTTATAGCCTGCCAGAACTTCAGTGATTTCAGGCATTGGAATATAGGGGACTGGTGGATCCTGTTTGCAATTTTCCCCATTACCACCCCTTTTTCTATTTTTGTAATGTTCGATTTTGGGGGAAAAAACAAAACAAAACAAAACCAAACATACCAGGTGTGTATAATTTCTCATTAGAAATTTATTAGTTAGGCTATTTAATTCCCTGGGGCTACTGTATGTTTTAATCAGGATCCAAATTGTAACAATTCTTTACAGTGTGCAGCCCCGGGTGGGGATGAACGGACTTTTTCTGAAGTTTTCAGTAACTCATTGGAGCAGTGATGGATCTGTGCATCAGACATACATCTCTGCATGCCAACATAAACATAGAGCTATTTTTGAGAAGTGATACAGTGAAGCTGTTTAAGAGAGGTAAGAAATATATGAAGGACAAAAATCAGATCATTTATCAAATAGATAAAGAATGAAAGTCAAATGTAGTAAGAGGTAGATCTGGGAACACAGGGTTAAGCAGATGGAAAATTTAAAGGATGTGAAGGATAAAGAGAAGAATGCAACAGCAGTAGCCGTGTGCCACAGGGCATGGTTCCCAACACCAGTCAGAGTAGGTATCCTGGCACAACAGACACCTCCCCTCAGAGCAACCCACACTGAAGGGCTGCCACCATCCAGGTCTGCCTCTTGCTGAGACTGGGGCAGGCATCGATGGTGGCTTTGTCTGCAGGAGGTGTGCGCTGGTTGGGAACCGCTTAAGTTGAGCAGCTATGGGAGGAGCTGAGCAGACTGCAGCACCAGGGAGAGCAAAAAAGGGATTAATATGATCTTCAGTAACTCCCAGTTACAAAGAAAGAGGAGCAGCCAGGGACTGTGCTTGATCAGACAGCAAATGGAGACTCCCTTATAGATGAAGGTTGAGAGAAGGCTGTGACTTCTGGCAACAGGAGGATGGCTCCTGCTTCACCCAGAGACCTGCATCTCCAGAACACTTCAATGCCCTGGTACACCTACAGGGGAGAAATCTCTGCCTGGGGAGACACCACAGTGGGACATGCATGAACCAGGCATGCATCTGCACCAGGGAAGTGGCAGGTAATGGCTATTAGAGATTCCCAACTGCAGTGGTGGAGACCCACATCTTCCTGCCTGACTTGCTGTCTGGGGAGATTGATTCATTCCTGGGGATTCCAATCAGAAATGCTGTGGAGAGACTGCTAAGGCTTGTCCAGCCCTCAGACTGTTTGCCTACACTGAGGATTGTGTGTGGACATGCACAATACTGCCAGGGGAATCCCTGAGCATATCAAGAGTGACTTAAGTGGCTCCAGGGGCAAGGAGCAAGTGTATAGGGTCCCAGATGGCATATCCTCAATCTTGTGGAATAGAGTGGAAGAGCTTGGAGAGGAGACTAAATGTTCTCCAAGAAGTCTCTTCCAACTGAAAGTCATTCTATGACTTGGGAAGAGTAACTTGGATTCACAAAGAAAACTGCACTCCTATCTTCCCATCGCCAGTGTGGTGATCAAACTTCATAAGTAGTGGGAATAAAGTGAATATTGACTTTATGTCTTTTGTTATACACTGAGCTCCTTTATCAGTAAATCACTATCTGTTGTTACTCATTCACTTACTTATGTCAGAGATAATACAGAAATTCGTATAAAGTAGTGTATTTTCTATAGTTTAAAGCGAAAAAAATAAACCACCAATATACCAACCTCTGTGTTGAAATACAGGACAGACGCAGGTTGTGACCCTTATCATGTGAAATATGTAAAGCTGTGGTTTATTTTCCATTTCAGAGATATCAAGTGTAACTCAGATTAATTTAGAACTGGAAAATTTGGGCCATATATTTTGTAACAAAATATGGTTTTAGCTGTTCAGTTAACAGTAAAGTCATCAACTTGTTACTAAAGCAGAACCTCAGACTTTGCAGCAACCTGAAGGATATTGGAAAAGTATTACCCTCAGATGTCACTATGATGCACCAACAGTACAGATACATAAACATTTAAAACATAGGACAAGCAGATGAAACATCCCCTTCTCCCCAAAGACCTCACTACTTTTGATGGAAGTATTTTTTTTTTTATTTCTAGTATCTGAATTTGTCAAAGGAACACTAAGTGTTTTATAAATCACTATTAGGAATAGATACTGAAAACCTTTTTTTTCTATTCAGGACTTATTGTAGTTTGATATTATGAGAAAAAACTTTAGGGAAAAGTCTGAATAACTTACAGATCCTTATAGTATTAATTTTCTGCACGTATTTTGCCCTTCCTTGGTTTCTTATCATTCTGCTTTTTTCTAGGCCAGAAGTGGACTCTTACCATCCAAAAATCTTACAATGATGAAATAGTACTATAACTGAATTTCATATCTGGAAATGACACAATTATGTTATTTATAAATGAAATGTAACAATAAGAAAACAATATATGTAAATGTAACATATCTGGAATGTAATTATAATGTCATTAATACAGTACTTGCAAAGAATTTCATAGACTGAACATTTGAGCTGGATACACTTCTTCTAAGAAGCTTATCACTCTATAGACATTGCATATATTTTCAGAAACACATGAAAAATAAAACTTTCAGTAACTATCCAGAATATTAACTAGAATACAAGGTCATATATTCTTTCATTTCTGAAATAAAAGAGTATGTTTAATGGACTGAAACATGATCAAATGTGGGGTTTTTTTCTGCTGTAAAGCTGCATTTCTTTGATAAACAGCTTGTCTAACCTTCAGATATGCAACTTTCAATTAAAATATCAGATAAAGCCACAAAGGAAGCAAATGAAAATTGCCTATGTATGTGTCTATCTAGAAAAGAAAATAAAATGTAAGAGGAAAGAATATGGTTTGGTTTTTTACACTGTATTTTATTTTTTCACTCTCTGTAAATAAGAAATAGTAATTTTATCCACATTTTAAATAAAAGAACAGTGGGCACAGATTTTTTCAGATCAATTTGTAACTTCATGGTCACTCAAAACTCAGATTTTAGATTGTGTATTATGATGTTATATACACATTAAAGGGTTTACTCCATGAAAGTTATGGAACAGAGGAAATATTGTTTCAGTCAATGGTCTGGTTTGTTATGAAATAGAGTTTAATCCATTTTACATTCTTACCAAGCTGAAATGCTAGTTTCCACTGCAGTGACATAGAGACTCTTACACTACATGTTCGACAACAGAATGCCAGTCCAGCACACTACTTACTGTTAGAATCATAGAACAGTTTGGGTTGGAAAGTACTTTTAAAGGTCATCTAGTCCAACCCTCTTACAGTGAGCAGGGACATCAACAACTAGATCAGGTTTCTCAGAACCCCATCCAGGTTGACCTTGAATATTTCCAGGAATGAAACTTCTACCAAATCTCTGGGCAACCTGAGCCAATGTTTTAGCACCCTCATTGTAAAAAGTTTCTTCCTTATATCTAGTCTAAATCTACCCTCTTTTAGTTTAAAACCATTACCCCTTGTCCTATCACTACAGGCCCTGCTAAAAACTTTGTCCCCATCTTTCTTATAGGCCCCCTTTAAATATTGAAAGTCCACAAAAAGATCTCCCTGGAGTCTTCTCTTCTCCAGGCTGAACAACCCCAACTCTCCCAGCCTTTCTTCGTAGGACAGGTTTTCCATCCCTCTGATCGTTTTTGTGGCCCTCCTCAGGACCTACCCTAACAGGTCCATGTCTTTCTTGTGCAAAGAACTCCAAAGCTGAACACAATACTTCAGGTGGGTTCTCACCAGAGCAGAGAGGCAGAATCACCTCCCCCAACCTATTGGCCTCGCTTCTTTTGGTACAGCCCAAGATACAGTTGGCTTTCTGGGATGGAACTTCATGAGGTTCACATAGGCCTGCTTCTTAAGCTTATCCAGGTCCCTCTGGATGGTAGCCCATCCCTCAGGCGATTCAACTGCACCATTCAGTTTGATGTCATCTGCAAACTTGCTGAGGGTGCACTTGATCCCACTGTCTGTGTTGTTGATGAAGATACTAAATAGTACTTGTCCCGATATGGAACTCTGAGGGATGCCACTTGTCACTGATCTCCATCTGGACATTGAACCATTGACCACTACCATCTGTTTGCGACCATCCAACCAATTCCTCATCCACCTAACTGTCCACTCATCAAATCCATACCTCTTCAACTTAGACAGAAGGATGATGCGGGGAACTGTGTCAAAGGCCTTGCAGAAATCCAGATAGATGACATCCATAGCTCTTCCCTTGTCTACTGATGCGGTTACTCTGTTGTAGAAAGCCACTAGGTTGGTCAGGCAGGACCTGACCCTAGTAAAGCTGTGCTGGCTGTCTTGAATCACATCCCTGTCCTCCATGCAACTTACCATAGCTTCTAGGAGAATCTGTGCCACAATCTTTCCAGACACAGAAATGATGCTGACAGGTCAGTAGTTCCCAGAGTCTTCGTTTCTATCCTTTTTAAAAATGGGTGCAACATTTCCCTTTTTCCAGTCACCAGGGACTTCACCTGACTGCCATGACTCTTCAAATATGATGAAGAGTACCTTAGCAACTACACCAACCAATCCACTCAGGTTTCTGGGTTGCATCTTGTCAGGTCCCATAGACTCATGTATGTTTGAGTTCCTCAGGTGGTCATGAACCTGATCCTCTGTTACAGTTGGGGGGAAATGGGGGGGATGAAGGGGACAGGAATATTTTGTTCTCTGAGTCCCTACCCTGCAGCCATGGTGTGGGAAGAGAGGTTGCCAGAGAAGACTGAGGCAAAAATTTGTTGACTCCCTCCGCCTTCTCCTCGTCTGTGGTTACCAGTTTGACAGACACTCTCATGAGAGGGGTAATGTTTTCTTTAGCTTCCCTTTTCTGGCCAACATCTCTGTAGAAGCCCTTCTTATTATTCTTTTCATCCCTTGCCAAGTTCAGCTCCAGATGCACCTTGGCCTTCCTGATCCCATCTCTGCACAACTGGGTAGCATCCCTATACTCTTTCCAGGAAACCTCTCCCTGCTTCTACTGCCTGTGCATTTCTTTTCTGCCCTTTAGTTTGACCAGCAGGTCTCAACTCAGCCATGCTGGTCTCTTGTTTTCTTTGCCTGATTTCTTACACCTTGGTATGGGGAGCTCTTGAGCTCTTTGGAAAGCATCCTTAAAGATCTGCCAGCTCTATTCTGCTCCCTCATCCCTGAGGGCACATTCCCAGGGTGTCCTATTTCCTAGCTCCTTGAACAGCTGGAACTTTGCTCTCCTAAAATTCAGGGTCCTGACTTTACTCTTCACATGATGCATATCCCTCATGACTGAGAACTCCATCAGTAAGTGATCACTGCAGCTCACGCTGCGTCTAATCTTGATGTCACCAATCAGCTTACTTGTGTTGGTGCCCGTCCAGTCCAGTATCACATCCCCTCTGGTAGGGCTGTCTATCACCTGGTTAAGAAGTTATCCTCCATGCATTCTAGGAGTCTCCTGGATTGCTTTCAGCTCTCCATACTACTTTTTCAGCAGATGTCAGGGTGGTTGAAGTCCCTCAGCAGGATGAGAGCCTGTGAGTGTGATGCCTTCTGTAGCTCAAGTAAGAAGGTTTCATCAATAGGCTCTCCTTGATCAGGCGGCCTCTTAGTAGACACTGACCACAAGGTTCCTTTTGTTGCTTTGGTCTCTAATTCTTACCCATAAGCTTTTAACCTGCTCGTGGCTAAGCTACAGAGACAGCTCTTCATACTCTATCAATTTCTTGATATAGAGGGCAATGCCTCTGTTCCTCCTTCCTTGCCTGCCCCTTCTGAACAGCCTGTAGCCATCGATAGCTGCACTCCAGCCATGAGATTCATCCCACCAAGTTTCAGTAATGGTAACTAGGTCATACCTTTTTAGCAGCACAGCAGCTTCCAGTTCCTTCTGTTTGTTGCCCATGCTGTGTGCATTGGTGTGGAAGCACTTCAGTTGGGCTGTCAGCCATTTCACTTTCTTAGAGGAACACCCTTAAATTCCTTTGTGGTATTTCACCAGTGTTTCCCTGTTGGCTTCTACTACCTCAGGAGACCCTATTTTGTCTTTGTAAGACTTTGAATGTGGTGTAACCAACATGTCTTAGAGTAACAGACTGAGGGTCCTCACTAGCATCCTGTCCCTCTAATCTTACTGTGTCATCCCAAAACTTGTCACAGACAAACCTGATGTTATCTACCTCTCCCTTCAAATGTAGTTTAAAGTTCTAACAATGAGTTCCACAAGCTTCTGAGCAAAAGTCCTCTTCCCCCTTTGAAGAAAGGTGAATCCCATCTAACGTCAGAAGGCCTGGTGCTGTGTAGACCATCATATTATCAAAAAGTCCAAAAGTGTGGTGATGACATCAACCACAGAACCATGTATTAATAGTCTGTGGCTATGTGTTTCTTCCAATGTTGGTGTCCACAACTGGAAGGAGAGAGAAAAAAATAACCTGTGCAATACAAGACAGATTTAAATTCTGTCAGTGAGGTCCTATTCTAGGTATACTTAACCTTCTTTATATATTTGTCAAGATGCCTCCTTAAGAACATTGTTCTATATTTATTATTATCTGGTGATAGTGCATATTTTAATTAACTAGAATACAGAGTAGAGTGTCCTTTCTGATCTAAATTTGTTTCTAGTATTTTCCAAACAATATTTTTCTGCAAAGTTGCTATAGAAATGTCATAAAAATAAAACCTGTCTCCAGTTTAGACAAAGTTGGTGAGTGCCATTGATGAAAGAGACTGGGAAATTTGGATATTTCTTTAGCAAAAAAGATAATGGTGTAATTAATTAAAAAGATAATGGTGTAATTGGGAGAATAATTTTTCTAAAAAAAAACCCACTTTTTTTTTTTTTTTTTCCAAATGCCCCAAAATATATTTCTTGAAATCCTTTCACTCTAGGGACAATATATGTCTCCGTTGACATTTTCTACATTAAGAATGGATGCCTCCACTTGCTAATAATAAATAGAGCCTGTAGAGAAGAAGTTGGGATTTTTTCACATTTTGTTTTGTACTTACAACTGAGCAAAAATTCTCTGTGGAATACAAGTCAAAGCTGAAAAGAATGGAAGGTAGGTTGCTTTAACATTGTATCCCTTCAGGCTTCAAGTGAACTTCAGGAAAAAATTTATTTTCTGTTATTTGCTTACTCTGAAGAGACTGTCAATTTTACTGCTTACAGAACAAACACAGAATCACAGTGTTCTGCAATTTCTGATTCAGACAGTTTTCTCTATGTGTACTATTTCTTAAATACTTTTAATTGATCTTGTTTTTGTCTTTGTCTTTGTGAAGATTCATTTTGGTTTTTGTTACTTCATTTTGATTTTATTTCATGCTGACTGCACTACTTCAGAAAGAAAATGAGTCATATTCATATATGACAAAGTTGTCTTAATTCTAAAACTCCTTTGGCTAGTCACCCCACTTCAGTGATCACTGCATGGTGATCAACAACACATTTCCATTTAAGAGGTATATGCACCTGACTCCTCCTATGATTCTTGTTGATGCTTGACAGGACCACAATGACATAATTTTGGCCTTGGATAATGAAATGATACTGCAAGGTTGCAGTCTATGCCAGCTTTTGTCCTACTGTATCTTCACCTGCAATTATGGAACTCTAAAGGGAAACTGACAGCTCATAGTAGAGTCTGAAATAAATTTGTTTTCAAATACAGATTTATTGATGGCCATAATTGTCTCAGGTTGATATTAACTTTTAGTTTTCATTGACTCTGATGGTCTTGGAGAAATCACTCCAGTGTTTTTATCCTCCTTTTTCATTAATTACTGTCTTATCCCATTTTTATATCACCACAATAATGATAAATAACAACAATAAATATATGCAGAATCATTCAGACAGGATAATGAAAATGAGTTTTAAAACAAATGTCTAATATTACATTTGATATAATGAACAATCTTCTAAAATAATCTTTTTTTGCTGTTTTACTAGAACAGATTTCATATTCAAGCAAGAAAATCATGATTTAATTTGAGACTTCAGATTATGCTTCTTTTTAAGTTGAATTTAAAAAAAAAAAAAAGATCCAGCAGTTTTTGTAACAACAATGACTCAAAACAATTTTTCTTAAGCAACTTTGGTAGCTGGAAGAATTACCTTCAGAGTTCTTACATTTTTCAGAGTTGCTGCAAAAATTAAACAGAAGAAATAGACAACTAAAGCTTTTAATTCAGCAAAAAAAATTAATCATGCTATGCATTATTTGGTCATATAGCCTAAATATTTCCAGAAGCATTTGACTGGTTTGCTCCAACAAGAAGTGGGACTTGTCTTAATTTGAACATACACAGGGATCTAGAGTCACTTGAGGTGACCTAGTATGTCCCACTTGAACTCCAGCTGCAACTCCAAACAGTCATTTAGAAAATGTTATGTATCCAACCTACTAGTTAGGTTTTCAGAATGAAGTTTGACCTTTACTACAGGTACACGTAAATTTTCATTCACTACAGTGGAGACAAGATCAAATTCTCTTGAGTCTGGACTAACAATTTAAGAAGCAGGGAAATAATTCTAAGTTTGCTTTGAATTGTGCTCAGTTAGTGTTTTTATTCATGCTTCCATAAAAGTTTATCTACTATGCTATATGGAAATTACTACAACACTACAGAAGGAGTAGATTTCTTTTTTTCCTTTTCTGAAAACCGTACTTTAAACCAGAGGCAAGTAAGTGAATAAACCATTAATATGTCTGGTCTATTTCATCTACACAAACTCATATTACAATGTGGTTTTACTCAAATTTTTATACATTGTAAATATGCAATAAATATTCATTAAAAATACTTTTGCTGTTTCTAAGTCTTAGAGACTTGAAGACCTCCTGCTGCTTTAACTACTGTGTATTTGGATTAAAACATAATTTACATTTCATAAAATAGAAGAAAACAAAATATACTAAATTTTTTCTTTGCAGTCTCTTGGTTTATTTGTAAGTTCATATTTACTCCAGAAATCTAAAATAAACATATCATTTTTTATTTCTTACTCAAAAATTCTAAACCTGTAAAACTTTTCTATTGGTAAAAAATAGCTGCAGATTATAAATAGTCTTCAAAAATCTGTACAAAAATTCAATATGCCAGATGATCATGATAACGAGATGTAAATTCATGTATGACCCAACAATTCACTTCATTTATGGAGTTAAACCTAATATTTTTATTTGGAGTAGAGGAACTCAGTTATATTCTCCTTCTGCTAGTCTCTCCCTGAAAATAGTGTTTTAATCTAAATTACTAAACTGCATAAATTCAAATCTAAGAAGTGTTGATTAGATCAATTTATTTTTTCTCCCTCAGAAAAGAATTATAGACTCTTACTTGCCTTTACTGGTATGTTGATGCTGTTATACTTATGCAAACCAAAATCATAAAGAGACAAGAAAAAAGCCGGGGCTTAAATTATTGCAGGGAAAAAGTGATAAATATTTGATAATTACAGTAATTATGCATTCATAATGAAGTTGTTCACTTTCACGAAGATGAAAATATTACCTCAACCCACAAAAAAACAACAGTGTTTATTTCAATCTCAGCTCATGAATTATCATAATAGCTGCACGTAAAAAAACAAGACTGTGAGTGTCAACTTGCTTTTCAACTCTGTTTTGTTTCTGACAAAATATCCAGCAGTAACCAGATATTTCAAGAATATCTTAAACACATATGGAAAGCAGGAAAAAGGGAAGATAAACAGTTGTGAAACACTAACCATTTTGTTTTACTAAGCATATACTTGAAATACATTTAAAAAATGGAGGGATGTCCCTGGTGAGGGATATAAAAAACAAGAAAGGTTTCATGAAGTACTTCATTACCAAAAGGAAGACTAGGGAAAATATGAGCCAGCTGTTGAATGAGGTGGGTGCCACGGTGACAGAGAATACAGAGAAGGTGGAGTTGCTGAATGCCTTATTTGCTTCAGTCTTTACTGCTAGGGCCAGCCCTCAGAAATTCAGGCCCTGAATGAAAGAGACAAAGTCTGGAGAAAGAAAGACTTTCCCTTAGTTGACAAGGATTGGGTTAGAGATTATTTAGGCAAACTTGATATCCACAAATCCATTGGCCCTGCTGGGATGCACCCACGAATGATGAGAGAGCTGGTAGATATTGCTAAGCCACTCTCCATTATCTGTGAAAGTTTGTGAAGAATAGGTGAGGTATCTGAGGACTAGAGATAAACCAGTGTCACTCCAGTCTTCAAAGAGGGCAAGAAGGAGGACTCAGGAAACTACAAATCAGTTACCTTTACCTCCATCCCTGGAAAGGTGATGGAACAGCACATTCTGGCTGTCATCTCTAAGCATCTGGAGGAAAAGAAGGTTATCAAGAGTAGTCAACATAGATTCACCAAGGGGAAATCATACTTGACCAATCTGATAGCCTTCTATGATGGCATGACTGGCTAGATAGATGAGGGGAGAGCAGTGGATGTTGTCTGCTTCAATTTACAAAAGGCTTTTTGACACTGTCTCCCGTTACATCCTCACAAGTAAGCACAGGAAATGTGAGTTGCATGAGTGAACAGTAAAGTGGATTGAGAATTAGCTGAATGGTAGAGCTCAGAGGGTTGTGATCAGTGGTGCAGAATCTAGTTGGAAGCCTGTAGCTAGTGGTGTCCCTCAGGGGTCAGTATTAGGTCCAGTCTTGTTTAATATGTTCATCAGTGACCTGGATGAAGGAACAGAGTGTATCCTTAGCAAGGCTGCTGACAATACAAAACTGGGAGGAGTGTCTGATACACCAGAGGGCTGTGCAACCAGTCAGCAAGACCTGGACAGGCTGGAGGTTGACCGGCTGGAAAGCAGCTCTGTAAAGAAGGACCTGGGAGTGCTGGTGAACAACAGGTTAACCATGAGCCAGCAATGTGCTGTCAAGTCCAAGAAGGCCACTGGTATCCTGGGGTGCATTAAGAGTGTGGCTAGTAGGTCAAGGGAGGTTATACTCCCTCTCTACTCTGCCCTAGTAAGGCCACATCTGGAGTACTGAGTTCAGTTCAGGCTGCCCAGAGAGGTTGTGGAGTCTCCTTATCTGGAGATACTCAAAACCCACCTCGACGCAATTCTGTGCAACCTGCTTTAGGTGAACCTGCTTTGCCGGGGGGGGTTGGACTAAAGATCTCTCGAGGTCCCTTCCAACCCCTACCATTCAGTGAATGTGTCAATGACTGGCCAGCTGTTGTAAGCACAAGACTCAAAGTGCTTGAGACACAGATGTAGAATGCTATGCTCTATTGACTTATAAAAGCAAATTAAACTGTGATTCAAGTTAGGGAAATGGGTTCTCCAAGTCTTCTGGGTCTTCCGATGCTGTAAGACATTCATCTGCATGTTTGTGGTGAGGGGATTGTGCTTTTCTGATGAATTGAGGTGGGAGACGAGTCCTCTACTGGAGATGATTAATTTTAAGTCAAAGACTCTGGATAATCCAGATTCATTATAGTTTTAATTTACCTCTGCCAAGTCTTTTCATCATAGTATAATAATTTTTCTGTGCTTTAGCTAGGTGAAAATTTATTTGATCTGTAATAACAAATTAAGCTGATATTAATTTTTTTACCAGCTTGTGAAAATAACATGTTAAGATCAGCTTTTCACTGTCAGTCTCAGTAATTAGTCAAATTTAAATCAAGTTTTCTTTTTTCTAACTTTTTTCTTAATGAAACCTTAACTTTCATAAATGTCATATGTAATGTTTTTAATTTAAATTTCTAGAATTAATCTGGTTAGAGGACACATTATCAAGTAACTCTGCATAAAAGTTTCCATCAATGTGACAAATAAGGACAGTTATTTCCCTAACAAAGTTGTGCTAGAGAGTTATGTTTCATCACTGTCTCATTATAAGGGGATCTTCCTGTTCCCTTCATACATGTATGTGGCTTTGTCTGACATTTTGTCTTTTTGGACAGTACATAAATCCTTCGAGTTCATGTACTGCCTTACGTTCTTAGCTGATCTTATGCATTATCTTTCCACAAATATTTTCTCCCACTAATAAACTTTCTTAAAGATTATGTGAAGGTATATGGAAGGAGACTGTCTGCTCCTTTAAGGGTATCCAGTCAAGGATGTTTTTTAATGAAAAAAAAAAATAAAAATAAAAAAGGCAAAAGCTATAAACAAGAACATCCAGGGACAGAAACCTGATGGATAAGCGATAAGGGAGGCAGTGATGAAAACCAAACTTCGTCAGTCACAGTAATTGATGAGGGCATGCAGGAGTCTAAGAAGGTTTATTACAACAAGGTTATCTGATTTGGGACCTTGTCAATTGGGAAACTAATGAAAAAAAAAGGGTAAACCAGAAACAAAATATACAGACACAGACCTGACAAAACAAATATGGTGACAATGATGAGAAACAAAACTCACTATCGACACAAATTTATGGGCTATCAAGAAACTACAGACAGCAGTTCCAGGGTGATCAACCTGGACTTTGTAACTGGTAAGACTGTAAACCAGGGGTACCCTAAATTGGGAGGGGTTTGGGACTTGATAGAGCTGTACAAACTCAGACACAGATGTACAGGAGGAGAAGCAGGGAGGAAAAAAGAGGATGGATAGACAGAAAAGGGTATATAAAGGGTCAGTTGCATGTAAAAAGGGACAATCAGTATGCTGACAATCAGGTTGAGCCCTGCACCTGATCACTGCAGTCTGCCGTGTCTTCTTATATCTTATCAAATCTTTTCTTGACTTTCTCTGTGTCATCTCACTCTCTATTCCAGGTGTACATGTCCTGGAAGGACCAAGTGCCAGCTGCTGGCAAGATGTGTACGTGTGTGAGTGGAACTTGTTGGTGGCCTGTGGTGTCAGCTACTGGAGTGAGTGAGGGTCCTAGCACCAGTAGTTGGAGGGGTCATAGCTCTTGATGTAGGGAGTGTTATGGACTTTGCGCCCAGAGTGCCAGCTACTTAGGCAACCAGCATGAATGGATCTGGTTTCAGCTACTGGAGTCAAACCAGTAGTGTAGGTGTCCCTGGTCAGTGGTTCAACTGAGGAAGCAAGTGTATGTCCCTGTCCAATGCTCATTTAGGTGTAGTCTCTAGCTGTCCCACTTCCACTGCATAGAACCATAGAATCTCCTGGTTAGAAAAGACCTGTAAGATCATAGAGTCCAAACATACCTGTCCTCTACTAGACCATATCTCTGAGCACCTCATCTAGCCATCTTTTAAACACCTCCAGGGATGGTGACTCAACCACCTCCCAAGGCAGCCCATACCAGTGCCTGATAACCCTTTAAGTGAAGTATTTCCTGACATCTAGCCTGTACTTCCCCTGACTTAACTTAAGGCCATTGCCTCTTGTTCTATCATGGAATCATTTGTGATTCTGTGACTCACGTTTTCATCTCTTCAGAGTCACTATGGATAGTCTTGATCTCCTGTTTATTCTCCTGATATTACACAGAATGCTTATTTCATCCAGCACTTGACAACTCAATGTCTTAAACATAGTATGCCTCCTATAAGTAACACTGCTTTGGTCCTCAGTCCTATAGAGAAATCTCTGCCTTCCCTGCATCCCATGGTGTGAATAATGCCATCCCAGAATTACAGAATGCTTGAGGTTGGAAGGGGCCTCTGGACGTCAACTGGTTCAACCCACCTGCTCAGCCAGTGGTCCAGGACTAAGTCCAGATAGATTTTGAATATTTCCAAAGATGGAGAGTTCACAACCTCTCTGGGCAACTTGTGTCAGTGCTCAGTCACCCTCACAGGAAAAAAAGTATTTCCTGATGGTCAGAGGAAACCTCCAGTGTTTCAGTTTGTGCCCGTTGCCTCTTGTTCTGTCAGTGGGCACCACTGAAAAGAGCCTGGTTCTGTCCTCTTTTCACACTCCCTTCACATATTTTTACATGTTGATAAAACCCCACCTGAGACTTTTCTTCTATAGACCAAAGAATCCCAGCTCTCTCAGCCTTTTCTCGTAAAAGAGATATTCCCATGCCTTAAGTGTCCTTATGGCCCTTTGCTGGACTCCCTCCAGTAGCTCTACATCTCTCTTTTACTGGGGAGCCCAGAAGTAGGCACAGTATTCCCACTGTTACCTCACCAGTGCTAAGAAGGGAAGGATCACCTTCCTGTGATGTTCTTGCAACATTTCTAATGTAGTCCAGGATACCTTTCACCTTATTCACAGCAAGGACAAATATGCCTCTAAAGAGCCATCTGAGTCAAAGCCTCTGCCTGTTCTGGGGTGCTTCCTCCAGTCACTGCCAGGAACCAAGCCCAGGGGCACATCACTACTCTTTTCATACTCTCCTACACTGTCTGGAAAAGTTTTGGGATTTCCTCCATGCCCTCACCCCACTAATGGCCCCAGAACTGCCAAATCTCTCATAGGTACCTATGTTTGCTAGGCTCCAACTTACTAGCTAAGAGCCAATGCTGCTCTCCTCAAGTCAAGTCCAGTCCAGTCCAGTCCGATCTGGTCAGGTCAGCCTCCCACACCACCAGCCACCTGGATCAGAGGGAAGACATAGGGTGGGGCAGGCCCTTTTTAATCAAGAACCAGCATAACAGCTAACAATTTACAATCATGAACCTGTCAATCAAGAAACAGTTAACAGAAGCTGTTACCAGCAGGTTCCCCTGGAAGCTTCCCTTTGACAGGGTGGCTACCCCTGAAGCTCTTTAGAAAAAACAAACTGGCTCATGTAATCTTACACAACTTGTATAAAAAAAAAAGAAAGTAGAAGAACAGTAAGTGTATATATGCCTGTATGTGTGTATATAACCAGAGATGGTCATAGCTAATCCAGGCACATAGAGGAACAAATCTCTTAATTGTACCAAAGAAGTGTTAATCACATCTTACTTCTATTTTAGTAACTTCTTTCAATTAAAATGCCTAAGCAGAGGAAGGGGGGCAGGGAGTGCAGAGAGGAAGAGGAAGCCAGGATCTTTTCAGTGGTGCTCAGTGACAGACACAGAGGTAATGGGCACAAACTGGAGGTTCCCTCTGAACTTTAGGAAGCACTTTTTTTTTTTTTCTATGAGAGTGACTGAACCTTGGCCCAAGCTGCTCAGCGAGGTTGTTGAGTCTTCATCCTTGGAGGTCTCTTCCAACCATAGCTGTTCTGGGATTGGATTCTGTTTTACTTCTGGCACAGATGAATAGCTTTCATTATAGTCTTATCAACTTCAGTCTTTAAAAACCTACAATTTTTATTTATAAACTATCATCTATCATAGTAACTAAGCATAATATTTCATCAGCATTTTTATAAAATTTATGTGAAGCTATGGACAAAGATACTGACACAGTATTTTAAATTAGTAGTAAAATAATGTTCAGAGTTTAAAACCAGCTTAAGAAATCTTCTAGATGGCTGTTCTGTAAGAGCTGTCTTCTAATATAAATATTTACAGATATTTTCATCTATTTCAAGAGACAAATATGAGAGGTTTTTTCTGCATCCTTAAAAAGACTGTAATTAGAAACTTCAGGGACTGAATAAGTTTGCTAATCATTGATCACATCCACTTGAAAATAAGAAAACTTTATCCAAGTCTAAAATTAAAATCTCTTAATCAGTCAGTATTGTTGCCAATTAACTTCATGTGGACATTCTTAAGGACCCAAATGATGTGGTTTAGAAAGGGGATTTTACAACAAAAACAAATACATAGAGACCATTTTAGCAATTCTAGCCATCCAAATTACAAAATCATCAAAAGGATCTCCAAGACAAGAAAAATTTGTCGCTGGAGGGTACTAGTATTTGGTCTTTGTGTTTCCCCAAGGCATTTTATTTCAGTAATGAGACTGCTAATTCATCTTTTAAGTCTTTGAAAAGTAAAATATTCTTTTTCTTCACCAGTAAATT
This sequence comes from Antrostomus carolinensis, assembly GCF_000700745.2. NCBI lineage: Eukaryota > Metazoa > Chordata > Aves > Caprimulgiformes > Caprimulgidae > Antrostomus > Antrostomus carolinensis. Next base: position 20,043 of record NW_010293550.1, read on the forward strand.
GATTCATGAAGTCAGAAGAACTTCAAAGAATATGAATTTCAGAGACAGAATATTTTTTAAAGGTTTTAGTGTTTTCATTGCAAAAAAACCACCTGTTTAAAGTCCTACAACTATTTTACATAGAAATTTACCACAGGTGCACCCTGTTTTAAGAAAAAATTATGTCAAAAAATACACTTCAACATTTACCTACCCTTCAGTTTGTTGCAGTTTTTGTTGTGCTTTGTTTTGCTTTGCTTCATTTTTTTGGGTTTTTTTAAGGTGTAGTATTTATCAAAAGTACTAAGAGCTCCATCAGCTGGGTGCACTGAGAGTGGCTTCAAGAACTCTTTTTGGAAAATGGAAGTCTAAGAAAACATCAAAGGATGAAGGATGATGGGCAGACTTTTAAAGATGCTGCTTTTGGAGAATTCTTGAAATCACCACCCCTCCACACCGACTCCCACTGTGGGCCCCGTGATGGTGGTGGCAGTGTGCAGCCCCAGCATGGGCAGGGCAGGTCTCCCTCAGGGGCCAGGGCAGCTTTGGCTGGTTGAGGCCAGTTGGAGCAGGTTTGCTCCCCTTCCCACCGGTTGACATGACTGACACTGGTGGCAACAGCCTGACAAACCATGAGGTTGAAGATGCACAATAGCCCCTTGTGTCATGGGGTTTTTTGAGGGCCATCTGGTGCCCTCCCCTGATGGGGCCCCAGAAGGCAGCTGGTGGGAGCTAGGGGGGAAGGAATATGCCCAAAGATCATTCTATTTGTGCTCATTTTATGACCTGCAGTAATATCTTCTAGGCTGCTTTGGTCTGTTTAAGTGTCTTTTTTTTCCAATTGCAGTTTCATCAAAACTGTTTTGCTCTTGGTAGGGAGAAGAATGATTCAGATAGATTGGCATTTTCTGATGTAAATCTGTTTAGTTAAAAATATCCTTGCCTACTCTGTGAACTGTGTCTACACTAGCACTGTGCAGTTTAGTAAAATACCTAAGCATGGGATTTAAGCACATAATTGAGTACACTCTTGTTAGGTAGGGATTGTTTAATTAAAGTCAAGCATTAATTAGGTTCCTGCAGATGATTCAAAGGGCCCTCATCATTGTGTACTTGTCTTAATCCCAATTTAAACAAGTTGTAAGGTACTTCAAGCCTTTTACCCTTGTTTCTCTGCTCCTTGTTCAGTATGCTTTGAAGGCTGTATTTTCTCCATATTTACTGTGATACAGGGAAGAAGAAAACAGCTTCTTCCTTTCTATACAGTTTCATCCTTTCTATTTTATGAATATTTAAGTATCTGTATTTTTATATTTAGCCTGATAAGTGGATAATTATGGACATTTATAAGGCCAGGGCAGATGTATTGTAATATGTTGTCATAACAGAAATCATGACAGAAGTGAAACAGGTTATTCCAGATGTCAGTGGTTAAGAGAGTGGAATTTGGATAGTACACACCAGAACTGGAGAACTCTACAGAAGTATCCTGAATTGTAAGTACAGACATACAGAACATTAAGAGGGAATAATAGGAATAGCAGAGTGCAGATCAGGAAGCATTTGGGATTCAGACACATGGCAGAAGACAAAGAGAGAATTTATATGTTATGCTTCATCTTCCTGCTGGGGATGAACAAGGAAGATTACACAAGTAGGGTTGGGTTGTGAGCTTTGGGAACTGAAAGTTTGGCTGCTGGGAGATGTATGGCCTTGAAAATCTGTATTTCACGTACATGCACTCTATTAGAAAACATACGAATACAAACAAAGGATAGGAAACAGTTTGACAAGTTGCAATCACCTCTAATGTCACTTTTGAATATGTGGAGTTTTGATTAACAATAAAGGGACATTATGTTTGTGTTATATACATATGCATGACTGGCCAACAACTGCTCCAGAAGAGCTTATAAAACTACTGAATTGCAGAATCATAAAATGGGATGGGTTGGAAATTCTAGGGAAGAACTAAGAAATTTTAAGAAAGAACTACATGCTTATAAAACTATAACTCATTAAGACAACCTAATTCTAACAAGTTGTAAATTAGAAGTATTAAAGATGTAGCCAAAACCCAGGCCTGAGACACCTATAAATTAAATCAGCATATAACTGAAATTAAGTTGCTTTGAAATCAAATATAAGTTTGCTAAAATGGTGTAAACAACAACAAAATATAAATATTTTGTAATACTGTGATAGTACAGCCAAACACAATGCATAAGAATTTTATATAAATGTGTGAGAACTGTGACCAACAAAAAGGCAAATAGAAACATATAGTTGCACTTTGGAAGTGTGAGAAAGCATAAGCAGAACTGAAGTAGAAGAAATTGCAAGAGGAAGAGCAAAGAACAAGAAAAGCACAAGGCTTGTTTTGGGACTGGGACTTGGAATAGACAGAATTTCTACTGAGCACAGGGGCATACCTGGTAAAACTCAAAACAAGAAAAACATTACTGGAAGTGGATGAGATATACTCTTTCTGGGAAAAAGACTGGAAACAAACCCAAGGATGACTGAGCAGAGATGGAGAGGAGACAAGATGAGCTTACTTTTGTACTGACTTCTCTCACCAAAGTTCTCTCAAACCTGATCATCATAACATCTGCAATTGAGGACTGTCACAGACAGTAGCCCTTAGTGCTGACTTTATGGCATGGTACTGTATACACACCACCAATGTAGGACTAGGACCTAAGGACTTTATAATAGTACTTGAAATGTATTCTCTTAATAGAGTGTGCGTCATTCACTTCTTCATGCAGTTTTTCAGGAATAGTTGCAATGTCTTTAAGTGTTTTAAAAATAAAGAATCATAGGATCACAGAATCACAGAATTGCCTAGATTGGACAGACCTTTAAGATCATCAAGTCCAATTGTTAATCAAACACTGACAAGTTCCAGACTAAACCATGTCCCTAAGCACTATGTCTAGATGACTCTTAAATACCTCCAGGGATGGGGACTCCACCACTGCCCTGGGCAACCCATTCCAGTGCCCAAGAACACTTTCGTATAAAACCAAAATACATAAATAGAAGGTTTCAGTATATTTTACTTTTATGTTGGAGATTGAAATATCTTTGTATGCTGTATTTCAATGATTTTATCAAGCAAAGTTTCAGATTTTGACCTATGGGTAAAACAGTAGAAGAAAATAAATCGTACTGACAACTGATAATAGTACACAAGTTTGAGGCATTCTGATTAAAGTTGTTAGAATGTTTCCCTGGATTTTTTCTGGAATGCATCTGATTGACTTTGTTCTGTTGCTAGGAAGTCTTCAATAGTTCAATGGTAATTTATGAAGCATGCTTAAGATTTTTTGTTCTTTTACTTTTCTTTATACATTTACGTATCCTCTACAAATAGCTTTACACATAATTTCTATCAGTGTCTGTATTGTTAAATAGCTAAACCTCAACTGAACGCTGAGAGCTGTCTGGTATGGCATCAAAAATCAGTAAAATACATTACTGTTGATTTAAGCAGGGATGTCTTTTTAATTTGAATGTAGCATTTTCTCAAAATTATTTTCTCTTTACTGATTTTTTTCTTTCCTTCTTGTCTTTCTTTTTGTGTGTGTGTGTGTGTGTGTGTATGTGTACTTTCATCATAATCACTGGTGGTTTTCTTCTTCTAAAGACATTTGGATAAGCACATGTGGAGTAATTGCTGGAGGTAACTAAAATAAGAAAATGGCTGTGTCCACACACTAAGGGAAGGTACAGTGTCGAGGACAATCCCAGGGGAAAAGCGCAGCTGGTATGCAGGGAATTTAATAACACTGCCTTGGTTCTGAGTGTTTACTGTATGGAAGATGGGGAAGAGTGGTGGCTCCTTCTCCAACTCCCTGTGCCAGACGCCGCTTTGACTCCACAAGGCTTGATGTATGGTCTATCTCTGATTCTAAATCGACAGTTGGCACCCCTTTTGACAACTACTTCCCTTTGTGGACCTTGACAAAACCATAACTCCATACCACTGACCCCCCCTCTTTTCCCCTCATAGAGCACATCTCTAAATTTTGATAACTAGAGCCACTCAAGCCCCACCTTGCAGTTAGAAAAATAGTATAAAAATAGCCCCAAGAAGGGAGAGAATTAGGGAAGACACCATCATGGTCAGGGAAGACATCATCATGGACCAGTCAAGGATGACACCATCACAGACCTCTGACTCCTGGGACCAGCTGACGGAATGAGCCTTTCTTCTCCCCCATTGGGACGCCTTTGGGTAAGACTTAGACCTAGATCTAGACTTAGACTCAACTGAGAACTCCTCTCTCTGACACTTAGAAAATCTCTAGAGAATTATTTTACCAATTCAG
>NW_010293550.1:24546-35862 GCF_000700745.2 Antrostomus carolinensis
CTGAACTGTGTCCGTCTGTAACCAGCCACCCCAACTGACCCGTGCTCAGTGGGACACTGCTAAATTCTGCAGGTTTAGCTGTGTAAGTCCATAAACCATGGGCACAGGAGTGCAGCACACTATTCGGTGCATCCCCAGCTGTCGGACCAATAGTGATGGATTGGGCATCACTCAGGATTTAAGCGTAGCCCCCCCCAGCTCCTCCAGTTATCTGTGGGTGAGTTGGAACACAAGGGGGGTTATTTCCTTTTAAATTGCTTTACTATCCCTTTTTGGTTGCACACTGTTTAGTATCAGTGTGAAAACATCTCAGGAGAGACCAAGGTGGTAACACATTTTCTGCTTTCTTTTTCTTCTCAGGGCTTTCCCACTCCATTTCTAATTATAATTTGTGTTATTATTTTACCTCAATATGTGTTCTATACAAAGCAGCTGTTCACGTGGTTGTTCATTTTTACTAATTTAAAGCAATGTTATTAACCATTACAGTATTACCTATTGTGTTTAATGAGGCTTGAGACAAAGTTTAGTGAAGTCAATAGCAAATTTTCTATTAAGTACAATGATGTAGAATATATACTGGATTTGGAATTAATCTTTATTTTAATTTTAAATAAACATTTGGTATTTAACTAATCTTTAATAATAGCAATAAGTCATAGTTATTAACATTTTTATTTGGGAAAATGGATTATTTTAATGAAAATTATGATTAATGTTTTTGAGCTTGTGGTAGTTTCACTTGGCTAGCACTTGACTAGCAGCCAAACACAGCCATTCACTCACTGCCCCCGCTCTCAGGGGACAGGGGAGAGAATTGAAGGGCAAGGGTAAGGAGACTCATAGGTTGGGATAAGAATAATTTAATAAATGAAATGAATAAAACTTAAAATAATAATGATAATAATAAAATATGCAAATGAGTGTTACACAGTGCAATTGCTCACCACCCACCAACCAAGCCCAGCCTGCTCCCATATAACAATCCTGGAGGAGTGACAATTCCAAAACCGCAATCCTGGAAGAGTGAGAGCCCAAGCGAAAGCCAGAGAGAGCAAGAGAGGAAGAGACCCTTATTAATACACGGAACATGATGTGATATGATATAGAATATCCTATTGGCATAACCACATGCCAGTTTAGCTTATTAATTTAAATATTCCTCACCCCACCTAGATCTTGCACTTGTAGACTAACAAAACACCAAGTCCTTCAACTTCCAGTGACAAAATTAAAACATTAGTATGTTACCAATGTTTTTCGCATAACAAATCCCATGCTGAAGCCAAAACAGAGCACTATTCTAGCTACTAAAAAGAAACCTAGCTCTGTCTCAGCTAAAAACCAGGACAGAGCTGTATTGTCTTCAGAATAGGAACTTTAAATCTTACTCTGACATCAAAGCATAACATTATTAAGACAGCACGTAAATATCACTACCTTTACAAAACGAAAATTGCCTTGAAAAATATCAAGCTGCTTGAATAGATTTCCTTCTAAGCATCCTGGTGAAAACTGGGAAAAATGAAAAAAAAAAAAAAAAAGAATATTATTAAGAAGGAAAAAAGGAAAAAAGTAAGAACTTTACTCCTGAAATTGACTGTAATGCTACTGTAGGTCTAAGAAATTTCTAGTCTTTGATCCAAGATCCTATTGGAGTTTATGCTGGTTTTTTGTTTTGTTTTGTTTTGTTTAGGGTTGTGGTTGTTGTTGTTGTTTGTTTATTTCCCCAATATACCTTTATTGGAAAATTAAAACTCTTAAGACTGATCATCTTTACCTCCATGCCTAAGAAATACTGAAGACCATAATCATCAGTGCTAAGTATACAGCATCAACTATGTGGCTTTAAACACTCAGTGATAATGTAAGATTTGATTGTAGTGTACAGTTTGAAGTTTAAGATTTCATTTTAAGGTTCAAAGCTTGCTTTATTACTTAGTTTTCTAAACACTCCCATCTCAGATAACTCCAATTCCCCAACTGATATGTTTTTGGGTTTGTTTTTTTTTTTTCAGTTGTAATCTTAGATACTCCAGTTTTATTTAGAACCTAATGATGTACAAAGAAGTAGAAGTATAGTATTAGTAAGCTCTGAAATAAAAAGTAATATATATTTATGATAACATTCTCAATTGAAAAAAAAAATAGAAGATGTTGTGAGGAACTGCACTATATACTTGTCTCAAAGATTGCTTGCAAGGATGGTCACAAGACCACAGGGTTCTGGAAACCCCAACTTGTTAAGGTGCCCTGCCCGTGGGGGTGTTCTGCCCAGACATGTCCCTGCCCCAAGTGCTGAGAGGCACAGAGAGATGTGCCATTGCTATGGAAACCACAGTCCTCGAAGGGGTACTTAAGGAGGAGCTGCACAGGCAAGGGCTGGAGGGAGAGAAGGAGAGAGACAGAGAGGATGACCACCTGACAGCGCCGCACCACTGCTGGAACAAGCATCTGAGACCTCCTCGCAACATCCTCCCTCGCAACCTCCTCCCTCCTCCCCTGCCTTGCTGCAGGACCCATGGTGGTGACTATTCTTGCTACCCTATTTGAACTCCTTAATTGATTTCCATTTTTCATTCCATCCTGTCCTATCGCTATTCTCTTTATTACTTTTCCTTTTTGTAATAAAAGGTGTTCTGGGAGTGCGGCATTTGACCTCACTTGTGTCTTAATCTCGCTGTTGGGATAGTACTGAAACCTTCCCCGACATCGGATCGGGACATTAAATGATCCCGACATCAGATCGGGACAGATGTCAAAGTCTTCATCTGGTAAAATTTTGAAGTCTTTATTATAGTCATGTGTTGTTGGGTTTTGTTTTGTGTTGATTTGTTTTGGGGTTTTTTTTGTTTATTTTGTTTATTTTTTGTTTTATTTTTGTTTATTTTTTTAAATGATATAACCCACTGAGTTTAATGTTCTGATACGTTGAACAGCAAAAGAAAAGGCAAACGACTTTTACTTACGTATATTAATTTGGAATAGTATTAGCTGTTTATATGGCCAACTCATTTAAAAGCATATAAAATAATTGTGATAGACCAAGCTTAACATGTCCGTCTCGAACAGTGCTTGGACACCTTCCAGAGCAAAACGAGAAAGCCTGTACAGCAATTTGCAATGTCCTGTACGGTAACCTGCAATGTTCTGTACAACAGCTTGTGGTTTCTACTCTGTAACAGAAGGCTTCTACATCTATGCAAATACCAGGTCAATCAAAGGACACTTGCATTATGGGAACACCCAACAAGTAGCGACCCCCAAAAGATCTCGGTGCATGCACACAAGGACCTGGTGTAACTTGAGTTCATTGTGTGCACGCCCAAGACATGTTGCTGCTGTGGAAACTATGGTTAGAAAGAGGAAGTTGGAAATCTGAAATAGACTATTTAAAAAACATTAAAATCTAAGATGGAGAGGATCCTCCCCCACTGGAACGAGAAGGGACCAGATCTACAAGATGTTGCTGGATTTGCAGTAGTGACTATCTCTTGCTCAGCTATTTCTCTGCATTTTCTTATCCTTTTCTTTCTTGCTTCTATCCTCCTTGTTGCTTAATAAAGATTACAGGCTCTCCTGACTCGATATTTGACCTCATTTGTGTCTTAATTCCACCTCGGAGAGATCCACAAAGAATACTTGGAGCACCAGTTTGTCCAGACTCTGGCAATAATGTAGAGAAGGGTAAAAAAAAAAGAAGTAAAGGGTCCAAGAAAAAAATTAACATATGCCCTCCTCAGTACTAATAAAATAGGTCTACCAGAAGGAACTTTAAGCTCCTCTTCCTATTGAACAATGCTGTGTATCATAGCATAGGAAAAACCTACTTTGAATACAAAAATATCTCTGTTGTCCTTGTACTATACACATCTTCCTTGTTACATAATATTGCATTCTACACAATTTTATTTTGTAAGTACGGTGTGACATTTTTTATGCATCTTACATATAATTTGGCCTTCTCTTTTGGATAACTTTAGGCAGATGACATTCTTGTTGTTCTCAGTTGCTATCAGTTAATACTACATTTTACCTAGGACACTTGCTTTCAAAGACTTTTAGACATCTGTCTGTACCTGTTGTGGACTTTTAGTTTCCACGTCCATTGTTAAGAGTGAGAATATCAGGTGCAGTTCTGCAAGTGAATGGCTACTGGGGAAAAAAAGAAAAATACTCACACTACGGGAAAAAAGAGAGAATGAAGAGAAATAATAACTGAGGTACTTCAGGCTTTCTTTGATTCTATTTTTAATGATATTTGCTCTCATGTCTCCCAGGTCCCAGTATCTAGTGACACAATCAGAGAAAATCAAACACTAAGTTAATGTGAAAATATTAAATTAGGGGAAACACTTCATGCACTGGAGGGCAGATCTGCCATTCAGAGGGACATGGGAAAGCTGGAGAAATGGGCTGTCAGAAATCTCATTAAGTTCAATTAAAGCATATGGAAACTCCTGTACCAGCGATGGAGTAACCCCATACACAGTACAGGATGGATGCCAACCCAACTGCATGAAAAGCAGCTTTGCAGAAAAGGATCTGAGAGTTCTGGCAGACAGCAGGCTGAAATTGAGTCAGAAGCATGCTCCTGAGATGATAAAGGCCAAATGCATGCTATCATAGCAGTCTTAGCTGTATTATAATTATGCAACAAGAAGAGGAAAGTATCTTTTTCCCCTGTACTCAGTATTTCTGAGACTGCCTCTAGGGTGCTGTGCCGTATTCGGTGCTTTTTAGTGCAATAAAAACATTGACAACCTGGAATAAATTCAGTGGAAGACCATTGACACCCTGTGAAGGCTGGAACACTTGACATTCAAGGAGAGGTTCTGATAGATGGATTTATTCAGCCAGAAGAAAGTACTAAGGGTACCCTAATTGTAGTCTTCAGCTACCTGATGGATATCTACAGAGCTAAAATTTTCTCTGAAATGCACAGTGAAAAGATGACAAACACCAGATAAAAGGTCTGATGAGGAAAATTTCAAATAGATGTATGTGAAAAAATTATTCAAAAGAAAGGTGAACACATACTGGAAGTGGTAACCCAGAGATGTTGTGGAATGTTTATCCTTGATATTCTGAACTTGAGTGAATGAATTGTTGAGCAACCTGATGTAACTTTTACGTTTACCCTGGTTTGTGTGAATGGCTTGACTGGATGATCTCCAGCTATCTGATTCTAAAAAAAAAATAATAAAGTCTGAATGACAGTTTTTTCATTGTCTGTAAAGATTTCTAAATCACTACATTTTAGATAAACAAGTATATGCACTTGTAATTGACACAATGTTTACTTCCTGTTACATCAAGTGGCTCACACAGTGCTCTTGAGTTATATTAGCTGAATCATGATTGTACTCCTTCATACAATAGATGCACGTCTTAAAATATGGATTGCAGGAGTTAGCAGTGTGATTGATTGATTGATTAATTGATTTCAGAGCAGAGTGTTTAGTGACAGATAGTCTTTTGGTCTTTGTCTTCAGTACATTTGAGCTACCACCTAGAAGAACTAACTCATCAGCAAAAACTTATTATATACCCTTGGGTGAAATGTGTACCTTACTAGGCATGCAGAGACCTTTTTTTCCTAGTAAAATCAATAGTAATACCAACTCCTGTTTGAATTTATTATGCTTAATATTATAAGTGATCTTACGTATTTAATGAAAAAATAATCTTTCCATACATACCCTCTATATTAAAATAGATAAAATTACAACTGAAAAAAAAAAAAAAAAAAAAAAAAAAAAAAAAAAAAAAAAAAAAAAAATAGGAAAGATTCTAGTAAGGGAAAATTAATTAAGATATAATGAGTTTCTCTGTTACAGATAAGCCTAAATTTGTAACTGTACAGATAGCAATATTTTTTTAAGGTTAGATATGGGGTTGCAGTGGCTTAAATATCTATTTTACAACTGAAAGTTTCAGGCTCACTTTGTTAGTAGAGTATTTATTCTAAAACTAACAAGCATAATTTAATGTGATATTTAAAAATATCTCATACTAAAATTAAAATTCTGATGATCTTTCACTCTTTTTATATAACTAGTATAGAGGAGGAGGTGAATAAGCAGCAAGTGTGCTACTTAGTCAATTACAACATAAACTAAACAGGCTTGTGATCAATATGCTTGTTAATTTTTCTTACCTCACTTTTACTAATATAAATGATTATACAAGATTCTTAAAGGTGAAGAGGTTTTGTTTTTTTTTTTCTCATTTCTGTTCTTAGAAAGAAGTGTATGAGAAAATTTGCATGTTATATAAAGACAGGTAAAAGTAGTAAGCACATTGTTTAGATCTTCCTCCTATGAACATATATGAGTAAGTTTTCAGTACATGCATATCTGCATGTTTTTTTTTTTCTCATTTCTGTTCTTAGAAAGAAGTGTATGAGAAAATTTGCATGTTATATAAAGACAAGTAAAAGTAAGCACATTGTTTAGATCTTCCTCCTATGAACATATATGAGTAAGTTTTCAGTACATGCATATCTGCATGCCATTGAGGTGCAGTCACTCCTCATAAAATCTACAAAAATGATTTCCACAGTATTAGTCAATATAATTAATCACCTAATTACAGATATTAATTGGTATTATTTGACTATTTCTACCATTGCAGGGTTGGAACAGCCTGGTGTTATATTTTAAAGTGTGCATGTGTGAAGTTGCATGTCTGATTTACAATCTGCATTGAAAGGACAGGAAATATGTTCAGAATGGTACAATTATTAAAAAAAAAACAAAACCAAAAAATCAACAAAAAACCTCCAGAAAACAAAACAACCAAAACCAACCAAAAACCCCAAACAAAAAACCACCATCTAATCAAGAAGGAAAACCAAAACCTGAATATTTTTAATCTCATTATACATGTGAAATCAGCATGGACTTTGTTTTGTACTGAATCATTTTTTATATATTTCCATAGAGATAAACTGATATATTTGTAATTTTCTACATAGTATATTATACTGACTAATATTTTGATTACATTTTGCAAATGTGAAAGCTGTTTTTTCAATAAACTCATGAAAATTTTGTGATAAGTGTGGCTATAAAATATTGGTAGTGTTTAGAGACTATTTTGAAATGGGCTTATGTAAAACAATGTTTAGTGATGATTACTTGTGATCTTAAGTATTAACGTATGTGTTTTAAAATACTAATTTAATAACTATTTACTATTTGCAAATTGCACTGTTTAAATAAAGATGTAAGTTCAGGAAGACACTTAGTGCTGTTCTTCATTTAGGTTTTTGTTGGGTGTTTTTTTTTTTTTTTTTCCTAGCAGTGGTTTCGTTTTACTTCACTATGCCTTTTCATTTCTCAAATTATCTTGAGACATAAAAAGTGAGGGACTTAGGAGAAATCTACGTTACCACCCTCCATAAAATACCCTATGGGATCAGATCCTTCAAGGATTAATAACACTGCATAAAATAAGATGTACATATTTTAAAATCATTTTGACTATATTAATAAGTAGTACATTTTTTGATAAATTAAGAAATAAATACCTGAAAAATTTATTGCCAGAGTTCCTGATGACCTCTTTCTAGATGCTTTAACGTCTATAAACATTGGATTACTATCCCCCTTGACCTGCCTGCTCTCTTTATTACAGGAGACAGTGATATGTTTGAAACTGTATTCTGACCTGGATTTAATTATTTTGTCCACTTTCATGCTTCTTCACAAATTTCTGCTTGTTTTAGCAAACAGCTGAGAATCATGGGATCATAGAATGGTTTGGTTTGGAAGGGACCTTTAAAGATTATCTTGTTAAAACCCCCTGGCATGGACAGGGATATCCTTCACCAGTATCAGGTTCTTCAAAACCTTTCCTATGCTTCCAGTGATGGGGCATCCACAACTTCTCGGGGCAAGCTTTTCCAGTATCTCATCACTTTCATAGTAAAGAATTTCTTCCTTATATCTTTTTTCAGTTTAAAATCATTACCCTTTGTTATATTGCTACGGGCCTATTAAAAGGTCTTTTTTAAGCCCCCTTTAAGTACTGAAAGGTTGCAAAAAAGGTCTCCCCAGAGCCTTCTCTTCTCCAGACTGAACAACCTCAACTCTCTCAGCCTTTCTTCATAAGAGAGATGTCCAACACTTTGATCATTTTTGTAGCCTTCCTCTGGATTCGCTCCAACAGGTCCCTGTCTTTCCTGTGCTGAGGACTCCAGAGCTGGATGCAGTACTCCAGGTGGGGTCTCACAAGAGCAGAGTAAAAGGGGTAAAACCACCTCCCTTACCCTTCTGGCTATACTTCTTTTGATTCAGTCCAGGATAAGACTGGCCTTCTGGGTTGCGAGCATACATTACTAGATCCAGCTTCTCATTCACCAATACCCCTAGGACCTCCCCTGCAGGGCTGCACTCAGTGCATTCATCCTCCAGTCTGTACTGACACTGATGATTGCCCTGACCCAGGGGCAAGTTCTTTCACTTGGCCTTGTTGAATTTCATGAGGTTCACATGGTTCCACTTCTCAAGCCTGTCAAGATCCTTCTGGAAGACATCCCTTCCCTGAAGTGCATCAACTACATCACTCAGCTTAGTGTCATCGGCAGACATTCTGAGGATGCACTCAATCCCACTGGAAGCAGGTAGATTTAAATTAGATATTAGGAAGAAATTCTTTCCTGTGAGGGTGGTGAGACACTGGAAGAGGTTGCCCAGAGAAGTTGTGAATACTTCTTCCCTGGAAGTGTTCAAGGCCAGGTGGGATGAGGCTTTGAGCAACCTGGTCTAGTGGAAGGTGTCCCTGCTCATGGCAGGGTGGTTGGAACTAGATGATCACAGAATCACAGAATCACAGAATGTTGGGGATTGGAAGGGACCTCAAAAGGTCATCTAGTCCAATCCCCCTGCCAGAGCAGGAACCTAAATGAAATTACACAGGAAGGTGTCCAGGCGGGTCTTGAATGTCTCCAGAGAAGGAGACTCCACAACCTCCCTGGGCAGCCTGTTCCTGATTTTTTAAAGTCCCTTCCAACCCATACCATTCTATGATTCTATCATCTATGTCTGTTGCCACCATTTCTCCTGTCTTATTTACTGGGGAGGGGTGAAGGTGTACATTTTCCTTAATCTTTCTTTTCTGTCCAACATAGTTGTAGAAGCCTATAAGTATTCTTCGAATTCCTTGACAAATTCAGCTCTAGCTGTGCCTTAGATATCCTGATCCCATAGCTACACATCTGGACAGTTTCCATATATTCTTTCCAGGATACACTTTCCTGGTTCCACTGCCTGTGCACTTCCTTCTTAAACTTTAGTTTCACAAGGAGGTCCTTACTCAGGCATGCAACCAGCTGTACTTTCTGGACAAAGGCTTTTTGACCTGTCTTTGTCATAGGGCTCTCTCAGGACTTACTGTCTACTCTTCTAATTTTCAGAATTACTTGTTACCTTAGGTAATTTAACTAATTAAAAAAAAAAAAAAAAAAAATCTTATATATATACCAAAGACCTATTGTTACCTCTTCTTTAGGAAAAGGTTTCCTGTAAACATCGTCAAGGGTACCTCATTGTTGTCTTTTTTTTTCTTTTTTCTTTTTAATTTATCTATCTGTCTTCCCATCTATCGATCTATTTATTTATTTATTTTAGCTGGAACCTAGAAGTAGGTTTAACCTGGGCAAAGATGTGACTACTGAGTTAACATCACTGCCTACTGCACTGAACAGGATCATTCGGTTGTCACAAAGTCCTTCTTTGCCAAATGTGACATTTCAGAGGATTATTCATGGTAGCTATCTTAGATATTCACCTTTATATACAATGAATTTGTTGTCTGAAGTACCTTTCCAATTACTAAAGAGGTAATTCAGCAATTTTCTTATTGGGCCTCCAGTTAGCGTCTGCTACAAGTCCAGTTTTATATCTGCCACATCTGTACAGATGATGTACCTGTGCTGTACCAGATAGATATCTTTGGACATCTCTAATGACAACAAATTACTATAATTAAGCAAATGTATCCTGTCCTGTGTGTCTGCTTTATGTGTCTGTTTTAGTGGGAGCTGAATAGCTGACTGAATTCCACTATACTGACTAGATCCATTTGCTCTGAGACAATACTGACTCATATGTTAGTACTTAAAATTGGGTCACCAGTTTGTAGACTTGAATTTAAATGTCTATAGTCTGAAGTTGAATTTTATCCATACATATGGTTATGAAATGAATTAGAATTAGTATTAGGATGGGTAAATTCCAAATTAATAATCTAATTGTGCAATATATGAAGACAACTCCAAATTTAAACAGGTACAGAATGACAGAATGGTAAGGGTTGGAAGTCACTTCTGGAAATCATCTAGTCTAATCCCCCTGCCAAAGGAGGTACGCCTAGAGCAAGTTCCACAGGACTGCATCCAGGTAGATTTTGAATATCTCGAGAAGGAGACTTCACAACCACTCTGGGCAGCCTTTTCCAAGTGCTCTGTCACCCTCACAGTAAACTTTTTCCTCATGTTTAAGTGGAATCTCCTGTGTTCCAGTTTTTACCTGTTACCTCTTGCCCTATCACTGGCCACCAATGAAAAGAGTCTGTCCCCATCCTCTTGACACCCACCCTTTAGATATTTATAAACATTAATAAGGTCCCCTCTCAGTCTTCTCTTCTCTAGGATAAACAGACCCAGTTCTCTCTGTGTTTTCTCATAAGAAAGATGCTCCAGCCCCTTAATCACCTTTGTAGCCCTCCGCTGGACTCTCTCCAGATGTTCCCTCTCTCTCTTGAACCTGGGGGCCCAGAAATGGACATAATACTCCAGATGCAGCCTCACCAGGGCAGAGTAGAGGGGAAGGATCACCTTCCTCGTCCTGTTGGTCACACCCTTCTTAATGCATCCCAGGATATCATTGGCCTTCTTGGCAACAAGGGCACATTGTTGGCTCATGGTCAACTGGTCATCCACCAGTACTCCCAGGTCCTTCTCTGCAGGGCTGCTTTCCAGCAGGTCAACCCCCAACCTGTCCTCCCCAAGTTCAGGACCCTACACTTGGCCTTATTAAACTTAATGAAGTTCTTCTGCACCCAAGGCTCCAGCCTATCCAGATCTTGCTGAATTACAGCACAACCTTCTGGCTTATCAGCCATTCCTCTCAGTTTAGTGTCATCAGCAAGCTTGCTGAGGGTACACTCAGTCCCTTCATCCAAGTCACTGATTAATATATTAAACAAGACTGCACCAAGTACTGACCCTTGAGGAACACCACTAACCACAGGCCTCCAACTAGACTCTGCACCACTGACTAAAACCCTCTGAGCTCTGCCATTCGAGCC
>NW_010293550.1:36102-37485 GCF_000700745.2 Antrostomus carolinensis
GTGGAGTCTCCTTCTCTGGAGATGTTCAAAACCCACCTGGACACCTTCCTGTGTGATCTCATTTAGGTGTTCCTGCACCAGAGGCGGATTGGACTCAATGATCTTTTGAGGTCCCTTCCAATCCCTAACATCCTGTGATTCTGTGATTTACGAGGAGCAGCTGAGGGAACTGGATTATTTAGTCTGGAGAAAAGGAGGCTGAGGGGAAACCTTATCACTGTCTACAACTACATGAAAGGAGGCTGTAGAGAGGCGGGGGGGGGGGTTTTTCAGCATTAAACGCCATTTGCAGCATCCTCATATTGGTGTCAGTGCTCATTGGCCCAGAGACGGGGTGTGTGTTTGTCTCTGTGCCGCCTCGACCGGACGGGACGTTGCGGGATAACAACTGCAACAGTTGAGTCACCGTCCCTGGATGTATTTAAAAGATGGGTAGATGAGGTGCTCAGAGATATAGTTTAGTAGTGGACAGGTACGGTTGGACTCGATGATCTCAAAGGTCTTTTCCAACCAGGCGATTCTATGATTCTATGATTGTTTGTATTAACTAGTAATTGCTTTTCGTTTTTTGGAAAGGGGAAAAAAAACAACCCTAAATTTTATTAATTAACCATTCTTAATATCAAAATATCTCTTGTCATTTTTGTATGTCAGAATTAGAGTATAATAACTGTTACTGCAGAACTTGTTATATCATATCCTCTAAAGTATTCTAAGAAAATATAAATAATAGCTACATTAAAAAATTATGAAAAAAAACTGTGCTTTGCAATATTTATAATGTTTTTTAGAAGTCACAGAATGAAATTAGTAACAATCTCCATACATCCAAGGGAAAACTATTGATTATGGGGACAAAAAGTAAGTATTTAAACACAATTAAATATAGTATCTAGATAGTACTCTTTTCTTTTTTCCTTCAAGAAAATATTCCAAACTGTATAAAAGCCCATCTTAAATCATAAATCCTGCATGTGATATCAGAGTCCACTTAATCTTGAACCAAACTATATGAAGGGCTGTGGTTAAAGATCATAAAAAAGACAAAGGAACTACAGTACTATGTTTTATTTAAGCCTTCAGTAAATACCTAAGAGTTCTCCCTTTTTTGGGGGGAGTCAGATTATCTGAAACATCATTTTAGTTGAAAATTCCAAAAACTTCAGAAGTTTAAACAGAAATTGAAAACATCAAATTGATTTTTCCCCAGTTATGAACAAATTGACATATAACAGTCTTACATTTTGTTTTTTCTGATGTGAAGCAAATATATGGTACACTCATCAATGTTGCATGTATGTGACCAAACACTTGCAGAAACATTCCGAGTTCTGAGTTCTTATTCAAATATAATTGAAAACATTCACCAAAAAAAAAAAAAAA
>NW_010293551.1:0-28672 GCF_000700745.2 Antrostomus carolinensis
TGGGTCCCTTCCAATTCACAACATTCTATGACTCAATGATTCTATGATATACATGCCAGATACATTTCTGTTCCTAATTTATGAGCAGATACCTCACCATCAATGGATCACCAGCACAAACATCCCTCTCTGCATCCGCAACCTCGCTCCGTCAACTGCTTCTTGGTTAACAAATCCTGCATAGGAACTGACTGCAACCAGAAACCATGACAGATAGAAAGCTTTTTTACTGTTTTCATTTTTTTCTCCAGCATAAATCCATTTTCAGGTTTACATCTTTAAAGAATCTGAAACACCAGATGGTATCAGGAGCAGGAAAGTGATATCCTGCAAACAAGTGTAGACTAAGAAAGAGGAGTGCTGGGATAAGGAGGGATTAAAGTTAAGCTAAAACTTTAATAAACTGAAAAATAAAACTGATCAGCAGTGCGGGTGGATCACAGTCAAGAGATATGTGAGGTTCTGACTTATAAGTAGGGTGATTAAAAGAAGGACTGGTTTAAAAAAAAGAATAAAATGAAAAATAAAACAGTATTAAGTTGTTTTGAATGGCATTGGTGACCAAGACATAGAAATGTGTGCTGTCACATCCTAAGTGCTCGCTGCTTCAGCCTCCAGAAATATTCCTCTGTTCATGAGACAGAAATTAAGGGAAGGGCTTGGACTATCTACTAACACTGGAAATTATTTTTAAAAACAGAAGTTACTGCAATGTGCCTGCCCCAGGGAACAGCAGAAAAGAAGGACAGGTCCCTCAGACTGATATTAGATCCCAAAGAGCTCAATAGGAATAGTGAGAGAAAATATTTTTCTTTGCCTGCCAACTGAGATGTTTTCAAGACAATGTCTGGAGATGTTTTTTTCTTTTATGCTGTTATCTGCCCCTCTTGGGTACTTGCAAATTGTCCTGACTGAGAAGACTTTGAGAGTCTGCATTTTTAATGCCCCTGATGGGAGATGTTGCTTGTACAGATTTCCTTCTGAGTTTTAACTTGCCTCTGAGACTTTTGACAGGGAAGTGCAAGAGTTATTTGAAGGAAATGAGGGCATTTCAATACCCATAGATGATATTTTTAAAGATTGGTGGGGGGAAGAGCAAAAGGGGAAGACAACAAAAGACTGCAGAAATGGGTCAGGGAATAGGACATGGCAAGAGAAATCTAATTTACAATCAGAAATGTGAGATATTTGAGAGAAAGTGCAAGTGAATTGACATATACACAGACTCTAACCAAAGCCAGGCGATTACAGAAATGCTGTCTTGACAGATAAGAAAGATTTGCAGAGTTTGGTTCCTGCAATAAAATGAGATGATAATTCTTCTTTCTGGGCTGTTATGCAGAAGGACTCAGAATGAAACAGGACTGCCAACATACACGGGGAGTTTTGAAAGTTAAAGAGAAAAGAGATCCCAATAAAAAATGGACTCCAAATTCATTGTTCCTAAAGCAAAAAGCTCATTCACCTGCCAAAAATCACCACGGTGGTTAGCTTTCATTTTCCAGCTGCATCCATGCAGCTTGTACAAACCAGGAAAAGAAGAGCTGAGAGCAGGTACAGTCCTGAGAATATTTGAGGAGTCTGTTCTTGAAAGCTGTGTAAAGAACAGCATAACACATGCAAACCTGTCAGAAGAGATTTCTGTCAGCTCAAACACCGTAGGGAATAAACTTCTGGAGGCCATGGCAGAAGACAAGACATTGTAGAAAACTATTAACACTGTCACTGAAAGAAGGCTTGGGAATTAGGTATCAATTCAAATCAGAGCTTTCTGTAATTGATAGTATAGCTTACAGATGGAAAAATTAGTAGTGCCAAAAATATCACAGCTGAGGTATTCGATAGAATCTGTGAGATCCTGAAAAAATGTATTACAGTGGTTACAAATGAACAGAGAGATTAAGAAATGGATAATGGATACGCGTGAAATGTGTTAATAATGTCTGCCTTAGAAATAAAAACCAGTGATGATAGTTCAGATATGGTGGATGTGCTGGATTATCCAGGGTACTCAGAGACTGCATTATTAGAGACTCTTCTATTAAAGTATCTTTTTGGAAACAATAAACTTCTATTTGGCAGATATGGGCTTCCAGAAATGATCATGTCTTACAATGGTCCTTACTTAATTGACAGGACTTTGTAAGATTTTGAAGACTTGGTGAATGTCAGAACTCTTCAGCCAAATTATTTGAAGCAAAGTGGAGGTAAGGGATTTTTTAAAATACACATATATATTTATATATGTGTATAAAACCATTACAGGCTCTGAAAAAATCTGTATCTCACTCTACTGGACTTAGGAAGACTGCCTTTAAGGTACTGATCCTTGCTAGCTGAAATTTGGCTCAGAAAGCTGAGAATCAGCTTCCTTATTCAAATCTGGGCTGGGAAGCTGATCTGATCTTGAGGCACAGATAGACAGATGTATAAAAATACACGTACCAAATCAAATGATAGCTGAGGAGCTCAGTTACTACGGACTCTACATCTGAATATCCCTAAACTCTGTTTTAGTGGCAGTCGAGCATAACCTGCAATGTGAGAAGAAATTCTCTTTGAAAAAGGGGGAGATCTAAAGGGTTTACACTCAGGTTAATCTAGGAAATAGAGACCAGGAGAACATTTTAACAGCATGTTCTCCATTCTCCAGTCTCAATATAGGTCTGTGAAACATTTCTTCTAAATATAAATCTTGCTACAGGTCTGGACTGTTGAGGAATCCCAAACACCACAGTACTAAGCTCTTTGGGGATCTCACAGCTCAGTGACTGTAGTTAAGGATTATACACTTATCACTGCTCTGCCTTGAGAAGAGGACATGTAGTCATTAAAAGCACAAGAGAAATGCCTGTACTAATAGTTGGAGCATATAGGTTTTTTGTTTTCCTCTGATGACTGGAAAATCAACACCATGGCAATTACTGATAATGAACTTGAGTGTGCAATCCTAGTTGGGGAGACTCTTGTAAATATCTACCATGTTGCTGATGTCATGAATACTGCTTTGATTAAATTATTCTTTAGTTCTCCCTGTTCCCCCATATAAAGACCTCCATTTGTCTTTACATGTCTCTGCAGCGGATTTTGCCACCCTTGCACCATGCTTCCTGTATCTGCTTCCAGAATGCTCCACTTGTTCCTTACCTTAGACTTCTATCTGGGACAGGGACTTGTTATTTCATTTTGTCCATCAAACCCAGCTGATGAACAACGTCATTGGCTTCTTGATGGTAGCACAAAGCAAGTCATCAACATTGCAACTGTAACTGGTTGCCCAGAGAGGCTATAGATGCTCCATCCATGGCAACGTTCAAAGTTAGACTGGACGGGGCTCTGAACAACCTGAGCTAGTTGAACATGTCTCTGCTTATTGCAGTGGGGTTTGACTAGATGACCTTTCAATCCAAACCATTCTCCAATTCTATGATTTTTTTGAAGTCTCCAGTTTCCCATCAAAAATTTCCCCTTTTCACCACAATTCGGGCTGGCAATATACTTAAAATCACCTTCCTCCCTCCACTGGGAGATGGATTTCTATCTTTCAGGCTGCTATACTGTCATGGTTTAACCCCAGATGTCAACTAAGCACCACACAGCCACTCACTCACTCCTCCCCTGGGTATGATGGGGGAGAGAATCAGAAGAATAAAAGTGAGAAAACTCACAGGTTGAGATAAAGACGGTTTAACAGGTAAAACAAAAGCTGCACACACAAGTAAAGCAAAACAAGGAATTCATTCACCACTTCACATTGTCAGGCAGTTGTTCAGCCATCTCCAGGAAAGCAGGGTTCCATCACATGTATGGTTACCTGGGAAGACAAATGCCATCACTCCAAATGTCCCCCCCTTCCTTCTTTCCCAATAGCTTTATAAGCTGAGCATGATGTAATAGAATCCCAGACTGGTTTGGGTTGGAAGGAACCTTAAAGCTCATCCAGTTCCAACCACCCTGCCAGCAGCAGGGACACCTTCCACTAGACCAGGTTGCTCAAAGCCTCAGCCAGCCTGGCCGCCAACACTTCCAGGGAGGAGCAGCCACAGCTTCTCTGGCCAACCTGGGACACTGGCTCACCACCTTCACACCAAAGAATTTCTTCCTAATATCCAATCTCCATCTACCTTCTTCCAGTTTCTAATCATATAGTATGGAATATCCCTTTGGTCAGCTGCAGTCAGCTGTCCCAGCTGTGTCCCCTCCCAATATCTTATGTACTCCAAGCCTACTCATTGGTGGGGTGGTGTGAGGAGTGGAAAAAACTTTGACTCCTTGTAAACGCTGCTCAGTAATAACAAAACCATCTCTGCCTTATCAACACTGTTTTCAGCACAATTCCAAGCCACAGACACATACCAGTTGCTGTGAAGAAAATTAACTCTGTCTCAGCCAAAACCAGCACGTATATCTAGATCTTGCTTAGCAAAAAACCTCATCAGGCTTGCTGCTTTCACCTTTACAATAGGGACCTCTGACATGTCACACACTCTTCTCAAGGACATCGAAGAAGAATAGAAAACCCCACAGCGTTGGACACAGTAAATGGAAGTCACCGGCGTGTGGAGCATTACCAACAATTGCTATCCTTTTTTAGATAGCTCTCTGTTCATCCGAATGCAGCAGCAATTGAAGTGATAATGACTCCTCTTTCAATGGCAGCTTTCATTCGAAGTATTTTGATACGCCAATAAGAGTTGCTTTAAAATACCGGCAATAAATATGCATTCAAAGCGACACACTTAGTGCCTCGGCTGTAAAGTCCATATATGTTCCCATCAGCTGTATTTTTGACTAAATAAATGCTAGGCATGAACAATAGTCACTGCATTTTCCACAATCCTCCTTCCACACACACACATATTCACACATGCACACTTTCTCTGTTCCCTGTTTTCTGGAGAGATCAGGTTGAGGTTCTTCCAAGAGATGCAGGCAACCTGTTTGCTTCTCGCATGGCAGCCATGGCCAGTTATGCTGCTTCACTGTGTCATGTCTCTCCAAGAAAATCATAGAATCATAGAATGGTTTGGGTTGGAAAGGATCTTAAAGATCATCCAGTTCCAACCCCCCTGCTGTGGACAGGGTTGCCAACCACGACATCAGGCTGCCCAGGACCCCATCTAACCTGGCCTTGGATGCCTCCAGGGATGGTGCATCCACAGCTTCTCTGGGCAACCTGGGTCAGTATCTCACCACCCTCTGGGTAAAAAATTTCCTCCTACTATCTGACCTAAATCTCCCCTCTCTTAGTTTAAAACCATTTCCCCTCATCATGTCGCCCTCTGACCATCTTCCTGACTCTCCTCTGGACCTGGTCCAACAGCTCCACATCTTTCTTGTGTTGGGGGCTCCAGGTCTGGACACAATACTCCAGCTGGGGCCTCACAAGGGCAGAGCAGAGGGGGAAAATCCCCTCCCTCACCCTGCTGCCCACCCCTCTGTTGATGCAGCCCAGGGCACAGTTGGCCTTTGGGCTGCAGTCACACACTGCTGGCTCACATCAAACTTGTCCACTGGTACCCCCAAGTCCTTCTTTGCAGTACTGCTCTCAATCCCTTCCTCACACAAAATAAATGCATAATGGATTCCTTTCTAAGGGACAGGATGCCCCCAATGTCTTCTTGGGATCAACCTAACAGGAAGAATAAAGATCACTCTGAATACCAAGAATCCTCAATATTCTTACTGAGCCACCTTCCTTGAGATGTGCTTTCTACAGTATATGAAGGCCAAATACCAGTCTTGAAGCAACAGGAAGATGTGCAATCAAAGCACTTGCTCACCATCATCTTTTGGGTGAATAGGGGTATGTTTGAGCCCCAACAGGTTGTCCAGCACACAGGAGATCTCTGGATGAGGAACATGAGAGGTCAGAAAGGGCACAAAAACTAGTTGGTATGATCAAGCAGACCCAGTCAGTTAGACCTAAAAAGGAGCAGTTTTGAGTCTAAATTTGCTTTGCTATGCTTCAGCAGAGGAGTCTTTGTTTCTACCATGTCTTTACCATAATTTTAAAACCAAATTTAGGAGGAACTTGTGGTCTTATATGTGTTTCCTTTAAGTACTTAGAGATCTCCTCCAGTCCTTGAGGCATCACAGTCTTTAATAGTTGTTCTTACAGCTCTCTGCTAGATGTGCTCTTACCTTCACAGACAAGGAGCTGAAATCCAGAAACCCTCAGTTATCCCACAGGATGGGATGCTTATTTTTAGGCACCAGTGTTAAAATCCTAGTGATCACAAACCCCACTAACCACCGTCTCCTGTTGGTGGTATAACTGGTTAGCTTTGGGATGGGGTGAACATCTCTGTTAGACCAGAAATGAGAGACTGAAACCTCCTGATATATCAATTATCATGGTGTCCCCAAATTTTGGAAAGCAATGAATGTGACATGGATCATGTTCACTGCCAAACTTTGTATCTTGTTGTATGACATGGCAGGGGGGTTGGACCTAGATGATCTTTAAGGTCCCTTCCAACCCAAACCATTCTCTGGTTCTATGACACTATGACATGGGTTTCAGAATAGACATTTCAGAATAGTGTGTACCCAGTTTGAGGCTTCATGGATGTTCAAAAGTTTTAAGCCTTCTTTCTGGTCAGATGGGTTAATCTCACTCAGAATAGGTACACAACTCTTTGCACTTAGGTCATGCACTGAGCATGGTGGTCTGATTTGCATCTTCCTTTCATAAAAGTATTGTTTCTAGTTGATTTGGTGGTTAGTCTGTCTGAGTCAGTCCAGCAGGACAGAGCATTCCAGAGGCATCTTTAGAAAACAAAGGCTGAAACCTTGTCAAAAGGGATGTGTTAGTGTAGGAAAGTAATGATATTGAGGGAGACTTCATCCCAAGATATCACAAGAGTTTTCATGAAGAATTCTTTTCTCCTTAAGGGTAATGGAGACATGATGTAAGTTCACCAGACTACAAACACCCAGAGGGCTCTGGATTTTCTTCCAACTTGAAAGTTTGCAGACACAATCCAACACATAATGCCTCAGCCAATTATTCTTTTTCCAGACAGGTTCTAGTCATTGACTTGGTGGGGGACAAATAAATTGCTTCATCTTTTCAGACTTCATCAGAGTCAGAGTGACACTTGCCTCCTTGGTAAATAGCTGAGAGCTACCGATGAGAAGGGCTGTCAAAGACAAATTGGGGATTATTGAGTTCATCTTGGCAGATGTCTAAAACCTGACTGACTGTGCCCTCTTTGTCTCATTCATATTCTCATTTAACACTTGGGGCCACCACATTTCACTCTCACTTTGCAGTGTAAATCCCTACAGCTCAGAGGATAGCCCGCAGAAAACATTTGTGCATCACCTGACAGCCACAGATCCACCATGCCAAAGGACAGGTGGGATGGTGTTCTTAATAAATTTCCTGCCACAGCAGGGATCTTGACCAACAGGACATCTCAAGTTTTCAGTCTTCTCTGAAGGTATCTAGGTGTCACCTATCAGTCTATGATAAACAGGAAGAGAGATCAGAGGAAAGTGGTTTCTTCTGGTTTTGATTCCATGCAATGAGTCCATTATCTTCTCCGTGGATCAGTTACTAGAGGAGAAGAAAACACTTACTGAATGTTATTGTATTTATTTGTATTTCCTCAGTGCCTGTAAAGTCCTGCTTGAAGGCACCAAGCCAACACAGACAAAAGATTGCTTATAACCCGAAAGGGAGGGGAGAAAGATCAGAGCTGTAGGTACAAAGAGTAAGGCAGCATATTTTTAATGCCTGCCTGAGACATGCAGCATGTTGTTGGCATGAACTTTCTGACATTGTTTTGACAATCTCAGACATTACATTCCTGAGGTGTTCTCAGCAAATTCCACCACCCTAGTGCTGACTGGGAAGAGTCAGTAGCAAACAGAGATCAGTTTGCACTGTGGGATTTCATTATGTTCGTGTTATGTTTGTAAATCCATCTAAAACCACAGAGGGCTGATAGCAATGAATGGTGTCAACTTCCTCGCATGAGCTGCTCTGTCCTAATCCATCAAAACAGTGAGCCAACCCTCAATATATTCATGGTGGCAGAGGACTGAGCATGCACTAAGCCCAGGGCAAGACAGATGGAAAGGAAGGAAACTTGCCTTTGCATCCCAGTATCCCAAAGGGGATTGCTGGGAACTACGAAATCCAGGTGACAGCTATGAGTTCTGAATAAGGTGTGTGGGATCTCCTGGGATGGCTGTTCTCAGGCAGGTTTGGGGAAGGACCATCAATATGACAGAGGTGTTTACTAGAGCAGCTTTGTTATGGTTTAGACAATTCTTTCCAGATGAGGCAGGGTACAGGTTATTGTTCAGTGAGAGCAGAGAGTGAATATATGTTAGCGCAGCGGTGAATTCTCAGCATAGCATTGCCACTCTTGCATGCCTCAAGCACTCTTGAGTACCTCAACCCCATTGCAAGTGGGACCCCTGGAAAGGAGGACATTTGTGAGCAACAACTTCACAGAATCACAGATTCATGGGTTGGAAAAGACCTCCAAGATCATCCAGTCCAACCATCAACTCATCACCACCATGCCCACTAAACAGTATCCCTGAGTGATACATCTACACGTTTCTTGAACACCTCCAGGGATGGCGACTCCATCACTGCCCTGGGCAGCCTGTTCCTTTTTCTTTCAGTGAAGAAATATTTCCTAATATCCAACCTGAACCTCCCTTGATGTAACTTGAGGCCATTTCCTCCCATCCTATCACTAGTTACCTGGGAAAAGAGACAACACCCACCTCTCTACACCCTCCTTTTAGGGAGCTGGAGAGAGCAATAAGGTCCCCCCTGATCATCCTCTTCTACAGGCTCAACAACCCCAGTTCCCTCAGCTGCTCCTCATAAGACCTGTGCACTCCTGGAACACATCTAAGGTATGCAGGTGGGGATATACGCAAAGCATGGACTTGCAGGAAAGCCAGTCCTCTGCACACTCTGCAGCTATTTCAACAGTAAAAAGAAAATGAAGTTTGAGTTGTATACAAGGATTTCTTCCTTAGGTGTTCCTGAGAGCTTGGCTGTAAAATTCTTACATGAAAACATGGTCTAAACAAGGTTTAGCAGTGACCACCTACATTAGCCATCTGGCCGCATTCATGCATCACTTTTGGTTTATGAATATTTGGGAAATACTAGGAATGTTTCCTCCAGACTCCCTTTCCCATCTTTTTTTTTTACTGCAGGATATCTGTGTATAACAACTTACTTCTGACAGGTCTGGGCAAGTTGAAAGTTTCTGGATATCAGGAAGTTCTCTATCAGCAAGCACTAACATCTGTCCCACCAATTTAATTTGACCCAGACTATCAGGATTGCATAACTGTCTAGGTCTAGACTAGATATAAGAAAGAAATGTTTTACCAGTTCTCTATCAGCAAGCACTAACATCTCTCCACTGATTTAATTTGACCCAGACTATCGGGATTGCCCAATTGTCTAGATCTAGACTAGATATAAGAAAGAAATGTTTTACACTGAGGGTGGTGAAACCCTGGCACAGGTTGCCCAGAGAGGTGGTAGAAGTCCTATCTCTGGAAACATTCAAGGTCAGGATGGGGATCTGAGCAACCTGATCTGGTTGAAGATGTCCCTGCTCACTGCAAGGGGGTTGGACTAGATGGCCGTGAAAGGTCCCTTCCACCCCAAACCATTCTGTGATTCTGTGATGGCCATTTCTCGCAGCTGAACACAGAGACATGGTCTGGTGCCCACCTCAGGTTTAGATCCCAGTTCTGCAGGCATCTGTGATGTTAGCACAGGATGCAATTGCACTTTGCAATGTCCTCTCCCAGCTGTTTACATGACCTATGTGCTGGTTGGAAGACAGACTCTGGCATGGAGAGAGACATCCACTTTTGCAGGCAAAACAGGTAGGATGCAATTGCACTTTGCCATGTCCTCTCCCAGCTGTTTACATGGCCTATGTGCTGGTTGGAAGACTGACTCTGGCATGAAGAGAGACATCCACTTTTGCAGGCAAAACAGGACTTGTGGAGGGACAGCCGCTTGCACACCATGAAATATTGCATGGGATCTGTCTGGTCAGCAGAACACCTCTGAAGTGCAGCAGGCACATGAGGTGGCAGAGGAGAAGGCATCCAGGAGCATGGAGGATATATGAACACAGGAGATGCAGCCTGAGCACGAGGGGAGTAAAAAGCAGGAGCCTTCTACATCATACTTGTACTTATGGGGCAAGACTCGGTAGGCATGAAATAGGAAAAGAGGGCCCTCAGCACTGTGTCTACACAACTCTTCAATCCCTCCAGGGATGGGGACTCCACCCCTGCCCTGGACCACCCCTTCCAATGCCTGAGAACCTGTGCAGCAAAGAAATTCTTCCTTACATCCAATCTCAGCTTCCCTTGGGGCAACTTGAGGCCATTTCCTCTTGTCCTGTCCCTTGGTCCTTGGTTGAACAGACCCATCCCCACCTCTCTCCACCCTCCTCCAAGGGACTTGGACAGAGCCAGAAGGTCTCCCCTCAGCCTCCTTTGCTCCAGGCTCAACACCCCCAGTTCCCTCAGCCGGGAACTCAGCACACTTGTGCTCCAGACCCTTCCCCAGCTCCGTTGCCCTTCTCTGGACATGCTCCAGCACCTCCATGTCCTTCTTGGAGTGAGGAGCTCAAAACTGAACACAAAGACACTCCTATTGCTTTGTTGGAGATCTCGGGTGGTTATTCTCCTCTTAGCAGCAAATACTGTAAAAGCAAACACTGAATGTTCTGGAGTTAACAGCTTGTCATGGAAATAATAACAGTGTTCAACACTCCAGAGGACTCTGAATGAATCAGGGGTGTAAAAGGATTCACACCTAATACATACAAAAACTGGAGGGGAGGGGGAGATATCTCAAAGCCTCAGGTTGAACAGCACCATAAGAAATTATGTGGTTCCTCCTAAAATATCTGAAGTCCAAGTGTTGGTTGGATCACAAAGGCAGAGTTCCAGGGCCCCATGTTGCTGCTCTCCAGGCATTTTGTTCACCTTTTCCAGACCCCATGGGGTCACCTTCACACTTCTGTACCCCAAGCGTAGCTGCATTTCCTTGGTGAAGGAAATGGTCTCCCTGGAGCAGGGTCAGACCTCCTTGTTCAACAAAATGCACGTTGAGATATCTGTATAAGAAGAATCGAGGTTCTGTCAAAGCAATGGAAATAGTCAGATTTTTCTCTTACTCCTGCACATTAGGAGGATCTTCATCTAAGTGTCACTGAGGTAAGCGAGAGCAGAAACAGATGTGGAGCACAGCTACAAACAGGATGTGAAAATAAACTCATTACTCCATCTGCCCACCGTAAACAGCGTGAAATTAGCAGCAAACGAGGAATAAAAACCCAGACAAATGGCCTTTTAAAAAGAGCATGGGGAGCTGGAAGGTCTGTTATTAGAAAAGCAGAGGCAGGGAAAGTCCAAGCCAGGCACAACCTGGTGCATATCCTGAGCCCCCTGGTCAGTCAGGGGCAGAGGTAGAGGAAAATCCCATGGTGGGGAGTACACAAGGTGCTTTTTTTGAAGGCAAAACTAGAAAGGTCACTCTGTCTTTGGGAGAGAAGACCTGATTTTGCTTTTGTCCCTGCCTGTGAGGAAGCATCATCTATTTTATAAAGTCACTGAGATTTTTTTTTTCCCCTAAGAGGTCCTCTCTTAATGTTGCAGAAAATTACTCTCTCAGGGGTCGTGTGAGGAGGAAAACGTGGTGTTATGTTGTCTCAGTTGCAAAGACATCGCTAACAATAAAATCCCCTGAATGATTTGGTTTTTAAATGACGTGATTATGGAACGGGTCATTTGTGACGCTCCACTTCAAGTTGCTTCAAGCATCTCTGTCATAAAGTCTGAATGGGGATGTTTTATGCTTTGGGTTTGGGTTGTAAATATTCACCCCTGGCCTTTGTTCTATGAAGCAAGTCTCAGCTTGAGGATATATTTATTTAAAATTTTGCAGGAAAATTTCTCCAATGGTCAATCTGCTTGATTTATTTAAAGTGGGATCCCAAAGTGTTTTACAGCTTTTACAGGCTGGCTGTGTTTATAACCATCCTGGGGAGTATCTTCTGCAATTCATGTAGCAGAGAGGAGGAAGGAGGGTCATAATTTCTATTTTAACCTACTTTTCTAGCAGCTGACATGACACTGACAAAGTCATCTCTTCTAGAATAAAACCTGCCATGCTTTATCCTTGTCCAGAGGAGATTCTTTGGAGAAAGCCAGGGCAAAATAAGTCAAGCACTTTTTTTTTTTTCTGTATGGATTCTGCTCAGATATGTGCATGGAAAATTCAGTGGTGTCTGAAAGCAGAAACTATGAGCAGCTTCAGCTTATTTTATGGATCTCAGTGAAATTGCAGACCAAATGATATTTCAAGGAAACTGGTTCCTTGTGTTCGGAGTTCTTCAAGATATGACAGCCCAAGGCAGAGTTTCCTACATGTTGGAAATAATTTCTCTCTTCACATTTGGCAGATCCACACAAGCCTTGAGTGCTAAATAAACCAGGTCTATGAATAAATCAGGGGTAGGAGAGCTCAAATTTGAGGTGTTGTGAGATTTGAAATAACTGAAAACTTGACACTGGCCATGAGGCACTTTGGAATAGTCTGGAGTCTGATGAAAGGTTTTGCATTTAAGATGCCATTGAGATATTTCAGGAGGAAACCTCCTGGTGGGTTCACCCCAAGTTTGTAATAAACATAATTGAAATATCTGAACTCCAGCTGCTACCTTCTACTCTAATCAAGAGCAACAGAAGCATCTCCTTCTTAACAAACACCCTGTGAGTGCTGAGGGAGGAGAAATGGGTATACTGGGCTCAGGGGTTAAACTGGGAGGACAGCAGCAGCAGGTGCAGAAATTCAGGGCAAGAGAAGTAGCAGGTGGAAGGAGGGAAAAAAGAACTTTATGGAGAGATCAATAGACTCCTGGAGAAAGGGGAGATCTCATTAAGTCCTCAGAGACGGAAATCAGGGCCCCAAATTTTTCTCATGAAACTAGATTTTCTAATATTGTCCAAGTTGAGTCTCACTAGGAACAGACCCTGGAGGGGCTCAAAAAGCAGAAGGTGCCCCCACCTTATCTACTTTATGATGGGTAAGGAGACCTGGTTCCTATCCAAAGGGAAGACAAGTTACATTAGGAACAAGGAGTTCCTCTGGGAAGTATTTGAGAAGTCCTCCTTCAAGGTCATGACAGTAGTTTCTGGTTTTATAGTACAGCAGGATCTGAAATTACATTATAGGCACAGGGACTGACTCTTGCCTTCCATAAACCAAGTTTCCCTCTTGATCATTCCCCCAAGCCATGCTGCAGTCATGTCTGACCTATGTCAACATGCTCCGGAGCATCATACCAGCTGGAAGGAGTGGAATTCACCTTATCCTGACACCAATCTCCTCTCCATCACTTGAGTGCTACCATGCTCCACTGAGCATGGCTGAGCTTCTGATCCTGCCATTGCTGGGGTGCAGCAATGCAGCCATGAGCCTTGGAGTGAGCACATGCTCAGGAGTCACTCTGGATGTGGACAGCACATTTTGGAGAGGAGGAGCATGTAATAGCATGGAAATGGTCTGCTCCAGGCCATGGGGACACAGCCCCACAGAGCCCCACTGGCCACGTTTAACTAATTCATGCACCCGGAGCAATAACATCTTCCTCCTGTGCTGTCCACCATCCTTTCAGCATGGGGAACAGAGCACCCTTAGTATTTTCACAAGTAAGGGAGAAGAATTTACAGAAGCTTGGAAAAAGCCAAGACAAAACAGTGGAAGTCCTGGGGAGGTGGTGACAGTGAACAAGGGCCAACTCCTAGGATACACGTGGGCTGACTCCATGTCAAAACACCCCACACAGAACCCTTCATAGTTTCAGTGAGGTGTAGGCAGAGTTAAATCCTGTGCAAGGAGGTGAGGGTGGAGTCTCCATAGGATTGGGCTGCTGTTAACTTTGGAGGGCAGAAATGACACAGAAATCTGGGGGAGCAAAGGGTTTGGAAAGCTTTTTGTGTTCCAAGCAGGAAATACCAAGTATCAGGAACTGGCTGAGTTTCTACCACACATAATCCTGCTTCCAGGCTGACACTGTCCAGGGTCATTCTCTCAAATCAGGAAGAACCTGTTCTCCAGGAGAGAGGTGATCTCTCCCTCTGGCTCCTCAGCTGGACACCACATGCATCTCACTGCTATTGGTGGCCCAGTAGTATGAGAGAGAGGGTTGGGTTGAGGTGTTGAATCTCAGCTTGTGTCTTGTCTCCTTAACATCCTTCCAACTTCCTTTCACCCACTCCTGTTCCTCTGCGACACTGCTGAGCAATGCTGCAGCTCACTTGAGCAGCCAGTGCTCCCCATCTTGTGGGCAATCCATGAGTAGGAGCAGTAAGCCTGGTTCCAGGTGACCTGTCAGGGAGGGATATGCCCACTTAAAGATTTCAGAAGTAGAGTCTTTGCTTGTACAGTGGATGGTGATGAGAGGGATTTCCATCTCTGCGTGTGAAGATGGACATCCCAGCCTGGTCCAGCTCACGGCAGACACAATTCATTTCCCTCCTGGGGTTGCTCCATCACCTTCACACCACTTCTCCGGTTTTCTTGCAGAAGGTATGGCAGAAGCTGTCAGCTCGAGCAGGGACTGCCTTCAAGCAGGTGAGTCCTGTACCAACGACCCCATCTGCAGTGCCAAATTCAGGACCCTTCGGCAATGCATCGCAGGCAATGGAGCCAACAAGTTGGGCCCCAACGCCAAGAACCAGTGTCGGAGCACCGTGACAGCCCTGCTCTCCAGCCAGCTGTACGGCTGCAAGTGCAAACGAGGCATGAAAAAGGAGAAGCACTGCTTGAGTGTCTACTGGAGCATCCACCATACGTTGATGGAAGGTCAGTCAAGCAGGGTACACATTTCTGATGATATTCTTGAAAGGGAATTACTGCTGGGGCTTTCTGCAGAGCTCCCCAGCACCAAAGTGGCTGGAAAAAAGGTCACTCCTGTACTCTTCTGTTCCCTCTCCAGACCTACTGACCCTTGTGGTAATGGTGTTTTGGGGAACACAATGTTGAACACCTGAGACACCTCCTTCTCTTTTTTTAACCTGGCCTCTTATTTATGATATTCCCAGTATACCTTGAGATCTTTTGCTGGGGAAATGCATGGT
Organism: Antrostomus carolinensis; assembly: GCF_000700745.2. NCBI lineage: Eukaryota > Metazoa > Chordata > Aves > Caprimulgiformes > Caprimulgidae > Antrostomus > Antrostomus carolinensis. The sequence continues at coordinate 15,160 of NW_010293551.1, forward strand.
ATGTTTTGTATCTGAGTATGCTAGCCAAGACCTTGCTAGCCAAGACCTTGCTTGCCAAGACCACAAAAGCCATGGATTTTACAGAAAGATGATGCAAAACATGGGCATTGAAGAAAAAAACAGCATGAATTTAAAAACATCACTCTCTTGGAGGATCTCAAATGCACCAGTGTCTTTGGGTTAGTGAAGATTTGGGACTGGTGACACCAAGTTGGAATTTAAAGTGTTCCCAGAGCCAGTATTTAGTAAGTTTGGTTTTTGACGTTTTTTAAGAGTCATCATAAAAGTACACCCCAGTGGCCATAACTCTGCCTTGTCAGGCTGGTGAGTATTTTATGCACCATGAAAATGGGCTGCAAAATAGATTAATAAAACACTGCTGCCTGAAAGCTGAAAGGGAAGGTGCAGGGGGTGATAACACAGGCCAAAAGGCCAAGCAAAACAAAGAGAATGAAGACTATAAAGCACAGACTTGCCAGAAAGGGCTTGATCAAGTTCCTGGAAAGCTTTCAAGTGCTACAGCTTGCAAGGTGCAGAGCATGGTGATATGAACTGACTGGGGAAATCAGAGACCTCAGCAACCTCCAGGATCCAGTCTTTTCTACAGTTACTTGCCAGGTGAACTTGTTTGCATTGAAGTGAAGCCTGGGGAAGAGGTGGCAATCCAGCCTCTCCATTCATCTTAACAGGCTGAGTTGCAACCCCTTCCCCATTGACCTTCATGGCCTGAAGCTTTGGACACAGTCCATCTGTGTTGTGGCTGTGTAGGACAGCAGTGTCAGGAGGACTCCCAGCTCTGGGACCACTGCTGGAAGAGCAGGGAGAGGATGGCAGGGACTCTTGGGTGCAGGCAGGGGCCAGGTGTGGGTCTCCATCTCCTGGATGGCCAGGTTGGATGGGCTTCCTGCCCAGCAGCTTGGGACCTCTATCTTTGGGATAACTGTGAGAGGGCTGTTATCAGAGACTGCCAAGACTCTGCCTTACTTCTCCTCTACAGTTGTGTCCCGAGTTTCACATTTTTCCAAGCACTGAGTTCACTTGCAATGCAGATTCACACTCCCAAATCTTTGATTTCCTTGCCTTAATTTCCCCAGGGAAATATATTTCATAACAGTCACATGTTTCAGAGGCCTTACATCCGTTTAATTGACTGAGAAAGGAAACCAATCCATATGCTACCTGCAGGGCTTTGTCTCTTAGTCCTACACACCCAGGAGGCTGTAAAAAGCTTCCTAGAAAAACCCTCTTATAAAAACAATTGTGGAAGTGTGTGCTCAGGGAATTTACAAAGCATACTATTTACTCAGCTTCTCTTGAGCGTGCCTGTGTTTAGCCACCTTCCCATTTGGAGACACAATAACACGATGACAAGCCGATAACAATTCTCTGATAAGGTGCTATATCATCAGGACATAAAACTGCTACACTGAACATACAAATGGGCTCCTCTCCAGTCAGTAATGATGCAAGATATTTCAATGAAGGTGTAAAGCTGCCTTGTAATGCACCTGTGGTAATTGTACAGGGCTGTGTACCCTGGGAGCTATTTCTTCCTGACCGCAGCTGGTGATCAGCATATGCCCGGAGCATGAGGTTTGATAGTCCTTTTATCCCAGCCAGTACATCTGCTGCTGCTGTCCATATCCATCTAAATGTCTAATAAAATAAAAAAAAAAATCCCAAACTACACTGAGCTGTTTGCTTCAATAATATTCTTGTGGTATCCATCAGGATGACGGGGCATTACGGACCATTGAGCGGATAAAAGGGAAGCACCGGTTGAATAAAATTAGCTTCCCAGCAACTTAAAAATGAAGAAGGGAAGTTTCTGCTGCAGTTGTGGGTCATTAGCTCTATGCCAAGTAAGAAAGGGCTGTTGGCAAGGAGAAGGGGAGAGGTTTTAATAAATATGAAGGCATGTGTGTTGCCACACACACAGCCCTGTGCACAGCCTTGGTTGTGTCCTAAAAACAGGTGAGGACCATTGACACAGGTAAAGACATATAGGAAAAAGCAAGAATGATGATGGAAACCCCATGTGTGTAGGGAGCTGGTGGTTTGAACTCTGTCCATGAGCAAGGGCCTGTGCTACAGGCTGGTGTCCTCAGTGGCAATCCCTGTAAAGGGGCCCAAGACTTGAGCTATAGAGGTTTGCAACTCAATAGTTCCCCGAGAGGCTGTCTTACTCCAAAGTTGTGATATATTTCTAAAAGAGAAGCTACATTCTGTTCCCTTCTCCAAGGATATGGCCATACCTCAGTTCCTGTGACTCTGAGTATCCATTTATTTATGACCTTTAGAGCACACATGTTGTTGGACCCACCAAGCAAACCTGCACTAAAAAAGAACCTCGTACACCTCAGACATCCCTCAGGAGCCTCAGCTGCCTTCTCACTAATTTCTCTTTTCAACCCAGGCATGAATGTACTGGAGAGTTCCCCTTATGAGCCATTCATCAGAGGCTTTGATTACGTCCGGCTGGCATCCATCACTGCAGGTAGGTGGTTGGGAAGATGCTCTTCCAATGACTAGTTAAAACAGAGGCTGTGGGATCGAGCACTATGGACAAGGCAGTCTTTTGTGGTCTCTTGTGTACTCTTCATGAAGCATTGCTGAGATCTTGAATCATTTTTCCAAGGAGTTGCTTATGATTCCTGTACTAAACTGTTGGCGGAAGAATGTGTCCTACAAAGAAGCACTTGTGATTTTTTGTTCTTTGGGTTTTTCATGTCCATGCTGTGAAGGGCTGGGACTGAGGGACATGGTAGGAAGATCTCTTCCAATGAGCCATCCCAGCCAGGCTGGTTCTCTCTAGCAGGTGGATGACCTGTGCCATGCAGACACCCAGCTGAGCAGGGGCTGCTTGGATATCGTTAGGTATGAGAATGTACTTTCCACATCAGTCACAAGGTCAAACTCTGTAGGCAGAAAGGTCAATAACCCAACCTACTGGTTGATCCCATCCACAGCCTTTAACCCCATGCCCTGACGGCAACCTCAGGACTCAGACCTGTGTTCTGCTCTGCATCATGTAATCTGCTTAATAACCTGAGCAGAGCTGCCCGACACCTTTTAACCCCCTCGAGGGCATGAACCCCCAGCTCAGCAGTTAAAAGGTCAATGTGGTAGCTATTAAACCATCCATCACCGACACCACAGCTGCTACCACAACCAGCATTCAGCTCTGCTTATGCACCACAGCCACAGGGAAGCTTTTCCAACGGTGAGTTTTGTTACCAAACAACCCATCTGGGAGCAGGAAATATACTCGTTGTATGTCTCTGGCAGATGGGCCAAAACAACAATCCTGTTGTAGCTCTTCCCAAATGTGCACCTGACTCTGGGGTGGCATCCACAGCTGAAGTGCACTCAAGCGAGTAAGGAGCAGCACGTCCCTGCAGCCAATGGATGTCCGTAGTCCCTGAGATAGTGAGGCACTTGTTAGGTGAAAATGTCCAGGAGCAAATTAACCCATCAGCCCTTGACAATCTGAGCAGCGAGGGGAAGCGGAGGGGGGTGCTCCTTGACCTCACATCTTCTTATTGACTCCACTTGACTGATTTGAGCATGGAAAGTGAAGCATGCATGAAGCTGTTTGATGGGTCATGCCCTTCTTTACCAGAGTTTTTCCTCTTTCACTGGAAGTCCTACAGGGCTCTTCAGAGCATGTTGAAATCCAGGGATGGGGATTTTTATGCATGGTTAACACATTGTCAGGTTTTAAAAGCAGACTGAAACTAGTTGGGCAGCAAAGTGAATAGGCCCAAAGCAGCAGGGATGTGTACCAAAGGACTCAGAATCCATCAAGGGACATGACATTTCTTGGTTTAACCTTTTCTTTTCGTATTTGTAATCATCAACACCTTCTATAACACATTTTAGGACCTGTCACCCCATGCCTGTCCAGTGCCCAGGATTATATGGTCATCATTAACAAAGAACCCTCTTTTAAATCTACAAAAATATATATATATATTCCCAATAACTTGCTGAAACATAAGACATCCCTGTGACCTTATTCCAAGTCAGAGATATTTTAACCCAATTTTCATAGAAACATAGAATCATAGAATGGTTTGGGTTGGAAGGGACCTTAAAGATTATCCAGCCTTCTCTTCTCCAGACTGAACCGCCCCAACTATCTCAGCCTGTCCTCATAGGAGAGGTGCTCCAGCCCTCGCATCATCCTGGTGGCCTCCTCTGGACTTGTTCTAGCTGCTCCAGGTCTCTCTTGTGTTGGGGGCTCCAGCACTGGAGGCAGTATTCCAGGTGGGGCCTTACGAGAGCGGAGCAGAGGGGGAGAATCCCCTCCCTCGACCTGCTGGACACACTTCTCTTGATGCAGCCCAGGACACGGTTATTGGCCTCTGGGCTGTGAGCGCACGTTGCCAGCTCATGTTCAGCTTCTTTTTTGCATTTTGCATAAACAATAATGACCACTATTAAAAAATTTTAAAAAATGTACAAAAGGAATTGTATCCCTCCACTCTAATTGTAGGGGTGATTTTAAAAAAGCACATCCTCCGTTGTTGCGTGGGAAGAGGAGAAAAGCTAGCGTGTTCCTCGTGATTCATTAACTGAATGGATAATGAAACCCTTCCAAGTAACTCTTTCCTACACATTTGCTGACAGCTCCCCAGCGTAAACCGATGTTCTAACAATATTATTCCCTGAGCATTTTTAAAGGGAAGTACCTACGTGTAGGAAAACACTGAGCATCAATTTCACCCATCATCAAATAACTGCAACACTTGGAATTTGACTTCCAGCTCCCTGCAAGAAATAGGGACAATGGGAAGGGAAAAATAAATGTTCAGAGAAGGAGAATCTGATAACGTCAGTGAAAATGAAGGAGGGCAGTCAGTCTGGAAGTGCTCAGGGAGACTGTCTATGTTTTAACACTTCTCAGAAGTGACTGGTTTGTTTTAACTCCCGGACAAAGATAGGACTTGGTTCTGAATTGGAAATTTATAATTCTGGGGATTTTTTCCTCTGTGAAAATTCCTTCTCTGCTGGGGAGAAAGTCCTTCTGCTGTGCTTCAGGTCATGGGCTTAATTCAGAGAAGTGAAAAATGGCTTCAAATTCATTTTCTCTCTCACGCTTGGAGGACCTTCATCTTATCTCTCCAATCAGACAGAGCCTAATGTCTCAACTGACTCCTACCAGAAACTCTGTAGCATTTCCCTCCCCTATAAAAAGAGACCAAACCATCTTTGAAGGAGCTCTAAAAATCAGCATTACACAAATATTTTTCACTCTTACCTGCTCTCCTCTTTGCAGAAGAGTTCACTGACATATAAACTCATGAGACCCTTATTTGCTTACCAAAGACAGAGTATTTCTTATCCATCACCACAGTTTTTGCTTTATTTTCCTGATTATTGCTCTGATCCCCATCCCATCAAGGCAGTGTTTCATGGCTTAGAAGATGGGCATACTGGGCAGGACTGGTCTGAATGGAGAAAGCCAGAGCACTGCTGTGGGGCTTTGAGAACAGGACAGCTCTCATTTAGATGGGCAGGTCCTGGGATGAACATAGCTCAGCTCCTGCCAAAGTCTGACTTGATCCTCTGGAGGCCTAAGGAAACTCATTGCACAGGGTAGAGAGTCTGGGGTGCAAGAGTTAGTGCAGACCAACCATGTACCAGGAGTCCTGGCATGGCCACTGACAGCGTTTGATCTTGAGCAACTTTTTTGAAAAAGAAGGTGCATTAGAAGAGATCCCATCACACTGGTGGATCCAGTCAAGGCCATAAATAGATGCACTTTCTAATTACTTGTGTCTTCCCAGACCTCAAGTTGGTTAATTCACATTGGTAAAGTGTTATAAGCTGCTGAAGGTAGAGAAAAGCTTCATTTAATTAAATGTAGGAACTTGGTGAAGCAGGCTTTGGACTATGAGGTTTGTTGTGTGGCCATAGAACCTTTTGGGAAAGGTGAGTAGAAAAAAATTCAGACCTGCTGGGACACAGAGAGTAAATGTGGACTTCACCCTGGCCATTGTCTTCCTAGAGTGGGTGGTGACCTCACTGAGGAGCCATGGATGGGAGCGGGATGGAGATGAAGGTCTCAGTGTAGGGTGGTAGGGTGGTGTTGCTGGCAAGGAGGTCGGTGCAAAACCCATCACCATCTCCTATCACCTCACAGGGTCTGAGAATGAGGTGACCCAGGTGAACCGGTGCCTGGATGCTGCCAAAGCCTGCAACGTGGATGAGATGTGCCAGCGTCTGCGGACGGAGTACGTCTCCTTCTGCATCCGTCGCCTGGCGAGGGCCGACACCTGCAACCGCTCCAAGTGCCACAAGGCTCTGCGCAAGTTCTTTGACCGCGTGCCACCGGAGTACACCCACGAGCTGCTCTTCTGCCCCTGCGATGACACAGCCTGCGCCGAACGCCGGAGGCAGACCATCGTTCCTGCCTGCTCCTACGAGTCCAAGGAGAAGCCCAACTGCCTGGCGCCTCTGGACTCCTGCCGGGAAAACTATGTCTGCAGGTAACATTAGCAATCTGAGGTGGCCAACGTGGGCAGATGTCCCTCAGACAAGCCTGGGGCTCATACACCAGTGACAGCCCAGTGCCCAGAGCCAAGACACTCACCTGAAGGGTCCTGTCAGGAGGCACCCATCCCACCACAACCCACTGACAGGCCATTGCCTGAGTGGCTCCTTCCCATGACCCATGTCCTTGTCTCATACTCTATACAGGAGGTGCTAACAGACAGAAGAATATAAGATGTTTGAGCTGGAGTTTTTTAGACTTTTTCTATGGGTTTTTAACTTTGGTCCTAAAGAAAAGACTGCTATGGAAATAGTTCATAGAATCATAGAATCACAGACTGGTTTGGGTTGGAAGGAACCTTAAAAATCATTCAGTTCCACCCCCCCTGCCATCAGCAGGGACACCTTCCACTAGACCAAGTTGCTCAAAGCCTCATCCAACCTGGCCGTGAACACTTCCAGGGAGGAGCATCCACAACTCCTCTGGGCAACCTGGGCCAGTGTCTCACTACCCTCATAGTGAAGAATTTCTTCCTAATAATAGTTCCAAGAAGGTGTAAGCTAAGCAGGGATGTGGTTTGGGGTGTTTGCAACCCCTTTGACCAATCTGTCTCCTCACTATCTCCCTTATCCCAGAGCAACCTACAGAAGCACCCAAGCTATCCTAACAGAAACAAGCACTTAGAGATACCTTAAAACTATGGCCTTTTTTTTTTTAATTAGAAAATTTAATAATATATAGAAAAAAAAGACCCTTCTGCTGCATGGCTGGATGTTCTAGTGCTTGCAATAGGAGTCTCAGAGTCACAGTTGTCCCCCCAGATCCACCAGATAACATGTGGACAGGGTGCTTTGCTCCTCTGTTTCCATTTAAGCCCCGTGCACGCACACATGCACAGACCCATCCTAATGTGCACACTCACAGACATTCTCCTTCAGTGTTTTCCCCTCAGCTCTACTGTTTTCATCCCCCTATTTCTCAAAAGTCTTTGATATTCCAGAAAGTTAATCCACATACAGCTCTCAGGAGTGGAGCCCATCTGTCAGTAAGAGATGTAAGATGGTAACAGCAGCCAAACTGCACTAAATGTGGTGGTCCCAGCCCAGTGTCTTGTGTGCAGCTGTGGCCATGAGCAGATACCTGGAGAACAGCACAAGAGCAAGTGTAGGACACATCTCCCAATATTGTCCCAGTCTCTAATTATTGTGGGCTTTGAGACTTCCTGAGCTGAATTTCCAGCATCTATCCCCTACCAGCATGACATCTTTAAATTACAATTTAAAAAATGATGTCTTTTCACAAAGGGATGTGAGAGCAGCAGCATCCTCTTGGAAGGATGGACTAGTACTAAGACCCTCATTCCTCTATTCCCCAGAAACGTGGATGAAGGAGAACAACCAAACTATACATCTGAAGCTGACTCTGAAAGATGCAAAGCCCCTGAGCCACACCAGTTCTTGCTCAGATTTCCCCTGGATACCCAGGGAATCCAAAACAGAGGGGTACTGCCCTCTCCCTAACAAGACAAGTGGGCCCAGAAGGAAAGAAGAGGTTCAAAGGGGAGAGTGTTGCTTCCCAGGAGGCCGGAAACCATTTCCTGCAAGCAGCACAGCTGTTAATTATCTGGTTCCTTGGTCTCTGAATTTATAATATAAAACATCCTCTAGAGACACGGCGGGAGCAAGGGGTTGGCGTGTGACCCGGTCAAAGCTAGCCGTGCAGAAACCACAAGGAGAGCCAGGAACGAATCATGGCACTTGAAAGAAATAAAGTAAAATACTCCAGAGCTAACCCTGCCTGCAGTGCTTAGTCCTCCTGCAGCTTCTCCACAGCTGTAAACCCTTGAATTTCCCAGCTTGGATGGGTGGGCTCTACTAAATAATAAATGAATAATACTAAACCTGCAATCAGTACTTCCCTCCCCTAAACAATGCAGCAAAAATTTGGGCAAAAAGAGTTTTCCTGGCCATAACACAGGAGAAAGGGTATGGGGCAAACATGGGAAGAAAGAAGAGAAAAAAAGGAGAAGACCAGGGAGGAGGAGAGATGTGGGCAGGAAAGAGGAAGTCGGAATGCTGACACTGACCAGGAGCACCCACAAAATGTCTGGAAGAGAGAGGCTATCTGGGAGGAGCAACATGCTCATTTTTTCTGAGGTTTCCCAGGCAGAGCAAACATTTGAGGTACCCAGTTCACAGTCCAGACACTGCAGGTTGTCATCTAAAGGGCCCTGCCTTCAACTGTCAGCAGTGATAGTGCTCGCTTGAGTTTCCTAAGCAGTTCAGATGCCATGTGAGATGCCTTCTTACCTGGCCACAGGATGCCTGTTTAAATGGATCTGAATCTCCAGTAGGTCCTATGTCCTACCTGAAAGCTTCATGTGGATGTCTTAGATATCCTACAGTGTCCCAACATCACTAGATGCCTATATGCCAACAAGTGACTCATCCCTAATGAATTAGATGGCAAATATGTGGTTGGCAGCATGATTTACAGAGTTTATCCAACCAAGCTAGCAGGGGAGCCACAAGCAAAGAGCAATCTGGCAATCTGTCTGCATGTTGCACCAGCTTCCCTGCATGGTCCAGACAGTCCCAGCAAGCCCAGTGTGTGACTCAAAACTGCTTTGTGTTAAGTGGTTTGGTGCTTTGACCTAGACAATGTGAAAATTGAGGCACAGTGGTCTGTGGTCGGAGCTGTATGCCATAAATCTCTTGCTCCACAGGCTCCAGAAGGTCCAATCTTCTCCTGAGAATGAATGCCTGCAGCAGAGGATGTGGCAGCAGCCCCGGTGATGGTTAGAGCATTTCACATCTGAGCCTTTGGGCATTTCCCTTAATCTGAAGTTGACCTCATCTACATTTAGAGCATAATCTTTGATGAGAGAGAAACTGGACCAGAGTGATTCTCTCTTGCAGCAAATCAGCCCCAAAATGAAGGTTGAGGCCTCTAGGGGAATTTATTACCCAAGAGTCAGATAATATCAACACAGCATGAATTCCCTCACTGCAACAGCTCTTCTCTTGAAAACCAGCTGTACCCATCAGAAAACAAACATTTCTTCCAAGATTGGACCTTTCTTGCACTCCCAGAGGAAACCTGTAAAACATTAACTACAGCACTTCTTCATGTCTCATCTCAAATGGATAAAACCCACTTCTGGGTTTGTTGGGGTGGGGGGAGGACAGTGTAAAAGGACATTCCTCCAAACTGGTTTAGCAACACCTACAGCAGCAAATGAATTTACAAATGTGTCGCCCTCTATAAACACCACCAGTGTGCTATGTTGTCCCTTTTTGCCCCAAATATCTCTGCTGATATGTCCATCTGTGCTCTCGCCCCATCAGGTCACGCTACGCAGAGTTCCAGTATAATTGCCAGCCGTCCCCACAGGCTGCGAGCGGCTGCCGGAGGGACAGCTATGCTGCCTGTCTACTGGCATATACAGGGATCATAGGTAAGAGGCTGTGTCCTTCAGCTGCTCTTTCTCCCACTCTTTGGGTGGGAAATCATAGAATCATCAAATTGTTTTGGTTGGAAAAGACCTTTAAGATCATTGAGTCCAACCATAAACCAAACACTGCCAAGTTCACCACTAAACCATGTCCATAAGCACCACATCTACATGTCTTTTAAATTCCTCCTCAGATGGTGACTCAACCACTTCCCTGAATATCTCCTTTGGGTGGGAAATATCTCCTCTAAATCCAGCCAGCTAAAGCTATGAGGACAGTAAGGTAGAAAGCTGAGGCTGGGATCTCAGGGAGTTGCTGGGCTTCCTCTCTGCAGTGACTAAAGAAGGAGCCTAAGCCATGAGCGTGGGGCAACTTTAGGATAACAGCAGAGGGAGAAAAACCATGCACCACGGGCAAGATCCCAGCTTCTCTCTCAGGTGGAAATAGATGGGTCATCCCAGGGCATCTGCTCTGTCAGGTGTTCCCTGATGTCATCACCAGTGATGTCACTGGAAATCACCATCCATTGCCATCTTGTTGACTTTAGAGGATGTCAAATTGAGTTTTCAGATGCTGCAAAGATCCAGCTGGCAGCAGTTAGCACAAGCATAGCCAGAGTTGAAGCGCCAATGGCCATTGGACTTGGTCCATCTTGACAAATGGTGTAGACTGATAGCTTTCTGGGTCAAGATTTCATTCTGGTTTAATCCTTCCTCTGTTGTCTCTGACCATTCTGGAGATTGAGTTTGGCTTTTTCAATGACAGTGTGGAAACCTTTACACACATTCACATACAGTTTTTGAATGTTGTTACAGAACTGGAGTTGCCAGGAGCTGCCCATTCATAGAACCATGGAATGAATCATAGAATTGTATAGGTTGGAAGGAACCTTAAAGCCCATCCAGTTCCAACCCCCCTGCCATCAGCAGGGACACCTTCCACTAGACCAGGTTGCTCAAAGCCTCATCCAACCTGGCCGCAAACACTTCCAGGGAGGAGCAGCCATAACTTCTCTGACCAACCTGGGACACTGTCTCACCACCCTCACACCGAAGAATTTCTTCCTCATATCTCATCTCCATCTACTCTCATCCAGTTTATAACTATTTCCCCTTATTCTATCACTCCCTGCCCTTGGCCAAAGTCTCTCTTCAGCCTTTCTGTACGTCCCCTTCAGGTACTGGAAGGCCACTAGGTCTCCCTGGAGCCTTCTCTTCTCCAGGCTGAACAGCCCCAGTTCTCTCAGCCTGTCCTTGGACTGATGGGATATTTTAATTGACTAAAGGTTTTGTTGGTGGTGGGGTGAAAAAAAACCAGGTTGTGACTGCCCCTCTTCTCCTCTCTGGGAGCAAAGCAGACCTGTGACACCAACATTTGAAGGGTTTTCTTGTGCTGCCATCACAGTGGGGCTCAGCTGAGGCTGTCAGCAGAGCAACCCATGAAAGCAGCAAGGAGGAAAATCGTTGTCCCTTCTTGAAGTACCAGCTTTGTGGTAACACTTCTCCATCCTTCCCGGCAGGCAGTCCCATCACACCCAACTACATCGACAACTCAACTTCCAGCATAGCTCCCTGGTGCACATGCAATGCCAGTGGCAACCGGCAGGAAGAGTGTGAGAACTTCCTGCATCTCTTCACCGACAATATCTGTCTCCGTAAGTATGGCCTGACACATGGCTGCTCCAAGCAACATCACCCAAAAGCTGGTGAGGTTTCTTGTGAATGAGGGTATGAAGATCATCTGGTCCTCAAATCTATAGGTGTCCAGCTCCCTGTGCTTTCAACAAAGGAGCTCTGAAGACCCTTGGGCATGCATTTGGGTGATGCAGTCAAAGGAAGCTGGAGAAGGGGTGTGTATGATTTCCCATGGAAATGTTGCCCTGACAACACTTTTCTCCATCTCTTTCTCACACAAAGAAAATGCCATTCTGGCCTTTGGCAATGGGACCTACCTGAATGCAGCTGTGGCCCCATCCATCCCCCCCACCACACAGATGTACAAGCAGGAGCGAAATGCCAACAGAGCTGTGGTGACCCTCAGAGAGAACATCTTCGAGCACCTCCAGCCCACCAAGGTAGGAAAGGGCTGACCTGGCCCTAAGAGATGTCTATTCCTCCTCCATGCCCTCCAGCACTCCTCACCTCAGCTCCGTCTTCCATCTGTGTCATGTGTAGACATCCAACCTTTCCTCCACCTCCTGGAGTCCATGATTCACCTTCTTCCTTGTGCCCTGACATATTCTTCCCCAACATCAAGCACAACTATCCCTGACTCTGCCTTCCTCCCTGTTGGTCAGCATCTCCTTTCTTTCATGGATGCTAAGGAGACATATGGGTTTTTCAGAAGTACTGGGAACATCCATGGGCTTTTCAGGAGTGTAGAAGGAGAGCCAGGACCACTGGTTTGGCTCTTTGCCCTCCTCCAGGGCAGCTGCATGGCTTCAGACAAGCATTTCAGCTGCCTGGGACACAGGTTCCTCCCTTGTTAAGTGTAGAACCTGGAGGTTATAGGCTGAGGCTTAAATGATGAAGGTTGCAGAGCACTGACAAATTTCATCTGAAAGGTTCTAGTCATCAGCAAATCATTAGTATCAAAATAATATGAAATTGAAATGACTTTAAAATAAATAACTGGTGATGGCAGTAGTAGGCATTAAATATTTTATTTTTAAATAAAAAGCAATGACCTTGATTTGCCACCCACCAGAGTAATTTTCAGATTGAATGATTTTACTACTGAATAATTAACAGTGACCCTGATTTGCTGAACGTTCAGGTAGCAGAAGCTGTCAGTTAACTACACTCCAAGGACTGAGCGTGGGCTTTGCACTGGGATAGTCAATGCAGAATCCCAGGATCCCAGAATTACCTCGATTGGAAAAGCCCTTTAAGATCAATGAGTCCAGCCATGAACCAAACACTGACAAGTCCCCTATGACTAACCCATGTCCCTCAGCGCTGTGTCTACACGACTCTCCAATCCCTCCAGGGATGGGGACTCCACCACTGCCCTGGACAACCCCTTCTAATGCCTGACAACCCTTGCAGCAAAAAAATTCTTCCTCACATCCCATCTCAACTGCCCTGGGTGCAACTTGAGGCCATTTCCTCTTGTTCTCTCACTTGGTCCTTGGTTGAACAGACCCACCCCCACCTCTCTCCACCCTCCTCCAAGGGACTTGCACAGAGCCACGAGGTCTCCCCTCAGCCTCCTTTTCTCCAGCCTCAACAACCCCAGTTCCCTCAGCCACAAGGGAACTCAGCACACTTGTGCTCCAGACCCTTCCCCAGCTCTGTTGCCCTTCTCTGGACACGCTCCAGCACCTCCATGTCCTTCTTGGAGTGCACACACATGCACACATATAGGAAGACTGCATTGTCCCCAAGCCCTAAATCCTCCAAGGGACCAAGGTAGGGAACAACCACACCACTCACCCCATGGTGCCTCCTTTCTCTTGCAGGTGGCAGGAGAGGAGAGGCTCCTGCGGGGCTCCACTCGTCTGTCGTCAGGGACCTCCAGCCCAGCAGCTCCCTCCTGCTGGGGAGCCTCTCTGCTGCAG
>NW_010293551.1:28705-43476 GCF_000700745.2 Antrostomus carolinensis
AGATGTGGCTTCTCCTCGCTCTTGCTGTACTGAACCTCTCCATGATGTGAAGCTGGGAGGGCACATGCCAGGCAGAGACTCTCTTTGTGTTGGTTTCTTTACAAAACAACCAGACCAGTAACTTTTTTGGGAGGATGAGGGGAAGGAGAGAGGGAGTAGGAAGGAAAGGTGAGCGTGTGGGCATCCCTTCCTCCTCCTCATCCATCTCCCCATTTATTTGATTTTATACAATCAGCATTGTTGATAACCAGCTCATTCTTGGTCCCGGCCACCTTTCCACCCCACAACTTGGTTGTTGTCTCTCCAGCTCTCTGTGGATGGGGTCAGAGCCATGGACAATTCCCTTGGAAAAGGTGAAGGAGCTAAGAAATGAGCTCTGCAAAGGAAATACTTTTTCCTGCCACAGCCAAGAGGGAAAAGACTTTTGATGGATGAGCTGTCAGGAGGTTTTCTGAAGCCTTGATGCACACTGTGGGGCTCTTGACAGCACATATCAAATGATGTGGAGTTCAGACTGTCTCCAGGGTTGCTCAGGACCCAAAGGACAACCCACCCTGAGCAGACTGAAGAAACCAGAGCACCGGTGAGAAGGTTTTGTTCACCTTGAGAAGATCCTTGAAGCACCTCTGGGGTGGACCAAGTAACCACTCTACAAACTGGCTCACAGGGATTATCCACCCACTTGTAACCAATGTGCATCTCCAAGCTGTCACCTACCCCTTGGGCCCTCCTTTTTAGAGAAACATGTGTCATGTATTGATGGTGTTCAGGAAGAAACACGTGTGTTGCATTTTGTTTACAGCTGGCTTTCTTCGTGTCCCAACTCTAGCACCTCTATTCACTGGTCTTGTAAACTGTTTGGGATAGGTATTTTTTGGTTGCATCCAAACAACCAGAGGCCAATGTTGTCCTACTCCAAGATAACCTTTCTTGGTGAGCCCATGGGCAGGACTCAGTGCCAGCACAATGCAACCCATTCCCACATGCTACCTGTACATCCACTGGTCTTGCAGAAAGGAAGAGGGTTTTCAGTCAGGGGGGTTCATTAGTTATTCAAGGAAGAGATAGGATAGAAAAGGTTTGCTAGATACCACCCCAGGAACATAAATATCCAGCCAATTGTTGGAAAGGTCAAATCATGAATCATGTGGTAGGGAGTGGCTTGATAAGGTTCCTCTCCTTGAAGAGCTGCTGGAAGCAATCGCTTGTGTCAAGGTTAGCATGTGAAAGACATTGACTCCTGCCAAGCGCTAATTACTTAACTGAGAGGTGATTTAAGCAAAGACTGGTGAAGTGACCCACTCTACCGAGCTGCAGCCAGACCCCAGATGGAGGGTCAGGATAAATGTCTCTCTAGGCACAGAGAGGCAGATGCATGACCTTGGGCTACCTGAGCATTCAGGGGTCTTCCCTTGGGGAGGTGAGCTGAGGACTCCCAGCACCTTCTTTGGAGGCTGAATCCCTCATTAGATTAAGTCAAGAAAGAAGATGGTAAGGAAAGGTAAGAAGGTTTCCCAGGATAAATGCTTACCCAGATTGACTTCCATGGGAGGAACAGGAGTAGCTCCAGATTCTCCCTGAGTATTTAGGCCTTGGCTTTGCAGCAGTCAATTTATTCCTTGGTTTGTGCTCCTTCAAGGAACATCATTAGTTCCTTAGCATTTGGGTGCATAGAAAGACTTGGCAGCAGCTGATGCAGCAAAGTCCAGAGCTTTTCATTCATGTTCCCTGCAGAACACCTTCCATTGCTTTTTTGCTTCAGATTTTGCTGAGCAACTGCAACAATTTTCTTGGGTTTTGGTCCAGTATGAAACCACTCTTGTTTTCAAATGAACTCCTGTGGATGTGCAAGACGTGCACAGAAATCCTCCTGGCTGCATCTTATCCAAAGTTCTGCTCCTCAAGGTCCTCGGGGCTGTAGCACTTGGTTGTGTGAATCCAGGGCTGTGCAAAGGAACATGCCAAGATCTAAGTCTTGTGTGCAGGGGGCTAGGTCACCCTCTGGACTGAAACTTGCATGTGAAATCTTCACTGCCAAGCAGCTCACACAGATCAGAAAGGCAGGGAGGCAGAACTACAGCCCCTCACCTCTTTTCAAAGTGCCATAGACATGCATGGAGTTGCTGTGGACATCTCCCCTTTATCCAGGACATTGGTGTCCTCTGAGAGATCATCTGTGCACCAAGAGACACAACTACTAACTGCAACTCTGCAAAACTTGTGCCCTCTGAGCTACAGGTAAGAAAGGGATTAAACCCTGATGCTCAGCCCTTCAAAGGCAAGGAACTACCTCAACATCATGAGGTCATGCTGTGAATTGCCTTCTTCTGACGCTTTCTTTCCAAGTCCTGTAATCATGTTCTTCTACACATCTGTCCCTGGCAAGCTGGGTCTCCACCAGCCTTTAATCTTCTTGCACAAGCTGAGCCTCTGTGTAGGATGGCCCATGCAAGTGGCAGCTGCTTTCCAGGAGTACCCACTCCTGCAATTTCTCACAGCTCCACTCTTGTGCCTCTTATAACTCACTAGTGGTGGTGTGGAAACGGCACTTTGCTGTTTCCTTTTCTGATTGAAAAGGAGAGACAGACATTTTCTAGGTGGTCAGGATGACTGGCAATCCCACTCCAGCTCTCCTTTAGGACTGGTAAGTTGTGAAAAATACATGCGGAGAATCTTACTCATAGAAGACCAGAGATGGAGGAGACCTCCAGAGGTTACCTACTCCATTACCATGTCCCATAGCAGGACCAATGATCTGTTTACACTTTCTGGCAGATTTATATTAAATGGTTTTTAACAATTCAAATGAGAAACATCATCATCTCTCCTGGATTTGTATCGTGCTTTAAAGACTCCTTAGGATGTTAGTTGTCTCTAAGCACCACAGGCCAACGAGACCCTCAATTCCCATTGTGGTATCTTCTCAAGTCCTCAGTTTTGGCAGACCAACAGTTAAAAGTGCCCTGAAACTGTGGAAGGTGACAGCCAATTCCCATGGATCATATCACAGAGACATTTCATGAGAAGGTCAAAAAACATGGCAATGATCTGCTGGGGTCCCTGAAGAAAATCACACAGGGAGTTAGTGCAGATGGGTGTTTGCTAGATGGGTTTCCTCCTCATGTCCTTGATTGAGGGACCTCAAAAGCATCTGCAGAGTTGAGGTTGTAGGTCTGAAAATGAACTCCCTGTCCTCAGTCTTTATCCTGTGCTGTGAGTTTGGAAACAACATCTTTTAAGTGCTATCCCAGGCCAGGTTCTACTCTCTCAAGGGTTCCCCATGGTCTGGAGATGCTTTGAAATGAAGTGAGTAAGGTCCAGAGCAATGAGCTTCTTGCCTGGTAGGGAAGAGCCAGGGGGGTTGGATGGGAGGTCATATTGCACAGAATTAAAAAAAATAAATAACCTAAAATCCTGCATGAGCTCATTTCACTTTTTTTTTGCCAATATTTAATGTCAGTTCTCTCTCTGAGCCTGTTCATGAATCAAACTTTGAAAAGAAAAGGATGGACTTTGAGCATTCCTTTTGGAGGCAGGAAACCCAATTACATTCACCCTTCCCTACAAACACATGTGTGCACAGGCCATTGCTTTTCCCTTGTGAAAAGTCAGTAATTTTTAATTATTTTTTTTTAAATGCAATTTCATCTCTGTTGAACTCTGTGAAGCCAACCACAGATCTTCATTTGTAAGCTTCTTGACTAACCACCAAAGTCATAGCAGCTGTTTGTGAAGGCAAAGGACTGAGTGAGCCAAGAGAGAGACAAGGGAGACAATTTTTTTTAGGAATTACTCCATACCTGGGGACTTTCATAAGCACAAGGAAGAGTCATGGAAAAAAAAAAAAAGGAAAAAGAACCAGCCAAAATTTTTGTAGCCACTGAACTCTATATTTTTGGCTACTCAGCACCATTCCCAGTGGCTTTGCAGTCCTGAAAGCCTGTGAAATATTGTGTATGTACAAATACCACGTCGTCGTCAAAGCAAGAGCACGAGCAGGGAGGGAGATACTGTGGTGGAGTCGGTGCTGGAGCAATAACCCCGTAGGTAGTAGGGTGATGCTAAAGGCTGCGTGTGTACATGTGTGTGGGTGTGCACGTGGGGAAGGATGGTTGATATCTGCCTCTACTACTGGGGTATAACCTGTACTTATCTCTTCTGTACATGTCAATAGTCAAACATATCCATGAATAAAGCACACATGCATTTTCCTGACCTCTTTGCTCCTGTCTGTGACACCAGGTTGTCCATACCCACATGTCCAGGCTGGTGCCAAGCTCACTGGTACAGGGCAGCCGGAAGAATCGTAGAATTGTTTGGTTGGAAAAGACCTTTGAGATCATCAAGTCCAACTGTACCTGTCCGCTACTAAACCATATCCCTGAGCACCTCCTCTACCTGTCTTTTAAATCCCTCCAGGGATGGTGACTCCATCACTTCCCTAGGTAGCCTGTTCCAGTGCCTGACAACCCTTTCAGGGAAGAAATTTTTACTGATATCCAACCTGAACCTTCCCTAGAGCAACTTGAGGCCATTACCTCTTGTCCTGTCACATGGTCCTTGGTTGAACAGACCCACCCCCACCTCTCTCCACCCTCCTCCAAGGGACTTGCACAGAGCCACGAGGTCTCCCCTCAGCCTCCTTTTCTCCAGCCTCAACAACCCCAGTTCCCTCAGCCACAAGGGAACTCAGCACACTTGTGCTCCAGACCCTTCCCCAGCTCTGTTGCCCTTCTCTGGACACGCTCCAGCACCTCCATGTCCTTCTTGGAGTGAGGGTCCCAAAACTGGAGACAGTATTTGAGGTGCAGCCTCCCCAACGTTGAGGACAGGGGAAGGATGACTTCCCTGGTCCTGCTGGCCACACTTGGCTGGAAACCCAGCTCTGATCTGCTGCTGACCAACAAGGAGGGGCAGCAGGTGAAAAATCAACTCTGATGAGATGAAAGACTTCAATGCCACCTGAGAAGGAGACATGGATGGATGGAATCCTGGAGCTGCTTGTGCTGCACGCAGGGGTGACACATGCAAAGCTTTGGGAGCAATTTGGGGAAGATGTAGCTGAAAGCTGGTGCCTGCACAGCAGGAGGGAGGCATTGCAAGATGTAGCAGAGACGGGAATAATTGTACCCACAATTAGTGACGTGTGGAGCCACTAATGCTGAGATGCCACCACATAACCCAAGGAGGGGGGTTGGAAATAACTGGGGGTGGCTGGTGCTGCACCCTTCCACAGGGCACAGGAGGAGGGGAGATGGAGGAGGAGGGAGGGTGGTGGTTCATGCCAGCCGGAGAGGCTTCTGTTCATGCCATGAACATCTGTGAGTTATTTTGGGCAACTTAGAAAAAAAAAAAAAAGGAGAATTCACAGAGAAATGGAATGTTTTCTTGCCAATTTTGGGGTGAAAAAAAGATTCTAGAAAACAAATGTATATGAAATTTATGTAAAAATATCGAGTGAAATTTAAGTTGGTTCCTAAACACAAAGTGAGGTCAAGGTTGAACCAAGAATCGTTGTACTTTTTCTTTCCAAAAAATCATGTTTATCTTCACGTGTGCACAAAGCAGTTGAGGATGCGGAGGAGGAGCAGAACCTGAGGGTGAGGGCCAGATTCGGGACCCTCATTAAAGCCATTTTCTTCGGTTGCTGGGGTTTTGTCGACACAAAGAAAATTTCCTGGGAAAGTTCCAGCTGGTTGAACCTGAAATGTGCTGTGAAAACGTTGCAGGTTTGATGGATTTTCTCTGTGACTTGGCAGGCGGCCGTTCACCCAAGGTCAGCACCCAGAAAAGCTGCTGGGGAATGGTCCAGGGCCAGATGGTGATGGAGGATGCAGCAGTTATTGGGTTTTGGGGGGACCTGGTCTCGAAGGAGACCTTGGGATTCCCATGATGACAGGGTTGGTCCTCGTTCCTCTGGGCTACACGCTGGGACAGCACATGCTGGTTTGATTGATACAGGGTGAAGGGCTGGTTAGGACATCCCTGCTCTTGGTAACAGCAGCTGGCATTGAGCAAGCTTTGGAAATCAACCTAAATTTAGGGTGAAGAGATTTTGGAGTAGGACCACTGCTAATAGATAGAGGGGGCTTTGCCTGATACAGAATCACAGAATGGCTGGGGTTGGAAGGGACCTCAGGAGATCATCTAGTCCAACCCGCCTGCCAAAGCAGGTTCCCTACCACAGTAATGATTTGAACGAGAAAAATGACGGACTCCACACCCTCTCTGGGCAGCCTGTCCCAGGGCTCCAACACCCTCACAGGAAAGAAGTTTCTCCTCATGTTTAAGCAGAAACCCCTGTGTTCCAGCTTGTGCCCATTGCCCCTTGTCCTACCACTGGCCACCACTGGGAAGAGTCTGGCCCCATCCTCTTGACACCCACCCTTTAGATATTTATAAACACTGATCTGATCCCCTCTCAGGCTGCTCTTCTCCAGGCTGAACAGTCCCAGCTCTCTCAGCCTCTCCTCGTCAGGCAGATGCTCCAGGCCCCTCATCATCTTTGTGGCCTCTGCTGGACTCTCTCCAGAAGATCCCTGTCCCTCTGGAACTGAGGAGCCCAGAACTGGACACAACACTCCAGATGTGGACTCACCAGGGCAGAGTAGAGGGGGAGGAGAACCTCCCTCGACCTGCTGGCCACACTCTGTTTAATGCCCCCCAGGATGCCATTGGCTCTCTCGGCCACAAGGGCACATTGTTGGCTCATGGTCAGCCTTTTGTCCACCAGGACTCCCAGATCCTTTTCCCCAGAGTTGCTCTCCAACAGGTCAGCCCCTAACCTGTGCTGACACATGGGGTTGTTCTTCCCCAGATGCAGCACTTTACACTTGCCCTTATTGAATTTCATTCGGTTCCCCTTTGCCCAACTCTCCAGCCTGTCCAAGTCAGTCCTGACCCTCACTTCTATCACATCTCCAGGTCTGATTTTTTGGGACCTCAACAAAACTGAGCCCCACTCCCTCCTCCAACAAGGGACATCAGACAGAGGCAAACACTGAAGTAAGAGCAGGTGAAATGATTTTCCCCAGTTCCTAGAAAAAAAATCCTACAATCTCTGTAGCCCCCAGTGCAGAGATGAGCTTGGGGCATCTCTGGAGGTTCAGAGGAGCGACCTGCATACCCAGTGAGGACCAACAATCCCCGTCTCCCTGTGACTGCAGACGCATCACAAGTTAAACCCTGCAGTTGATGTACAACCGCTGCAAGGGGACGTTTAGAGCAGAAACAACAATTTACCATCCGTTATCTCCATGCTTCTGCATCTTGCTTCGGTTGTTAAAATGTTGTCTTTCCTCACTGACTGCAGAAACAGTGGATGTTAGCCAAAAAGGGACACGCTGCAGAATTAGCTCTGACATGAAAAATGTTCAAAGCACTGGGTTTTGGTTTTTTTTTGTTTTTGCTTTTTTCCTAAGGAGAAGTGGAAATGATTTCTGGTGGGAACAAGGATCCCAGGGAATGTGTCAATGGAAATACTGCCAGTCATGCTGTCGGAGGCACATTGTGGCTGCAGACTGGAAAGCAGAGTTGAGAAAACAGTCAGCAAGCTGCTGGTGGGATGGGTGGAGAAATGCAGACACCAGAGTTATCTCCATGCTCTGCTTTAATTCCCCAGCACGACGGTGCTTTGTGATCCGCTGTCACAATCCAGACCTCCCCACTAAATCTCTGCTTCCAAACTAAACTCAGGGGGTCAGCATGAGGACCAGGAGAAATTAAATCCCACCCTCCCGTGGCATTGCTGGTCACCACTGATGGGGTGAGATCAGAAACAGCCGTGGTCCTGGTCCAACCATATAGAGCTGCACCCTGGGTTTCTCACCAGGGCAGTGAAGAGGAGCAAGTTGTTATCTTCCCTGTTAGAGCCAGAGTGGCCAGAGGCACTTTTGTCAGTGTTTTTTGGCTAAACCCTCTGCAGATGTGGCTTCTAGAGATGTATGAGAAGGTCTGAGTGTGGACCCAGGAACACAGGGAAGTGGAGGGGGAAGGAAGTGTCCAACTAGGCATCTCAAGGTGGTTTGAACCATTGGAACTTGCTTTTGTGGTTGGAGGTAGATCTTACTTCCCCTAAGACATCCCTAGTGCAGAGCTTGTCAGCAAGTCTTTGGAGTCACCAAGGAGAAAACAGCCCTCCAAGGTCATCATGGACCTGACCTCAGTGTTGGCCATAGAGTGATGGCCCATAGTGTCCCAGAATCATGTGACAGAGGGTGTTGGTTCTACCTGTGTTGCAGGCACAGTTTGGGGAGGTGTTGCTGTTCCTGGACACCCCTGCAATGGGGAAAACTGGGAGCTCAGCCCACCTCTAACTGATGGGGACACCTTGGTCCTGAAGCACCACTACCACTCATCAGCAGGTCCCATTAGTCACCTTATTAAAAGATCACCCCCAGCTACTTTATCTTATACCTTTGCAAATATCTCTGATTTTTTCCTTTTGTCACTCCATCCTCTGCTTTTTGAACTTTATTAGTTCAAAAACCAAAACCCTGAGGAGAAACAAAAAAACTTCTACAAAATGCTTTTGCCAGGATGGTAAAGCTGTGCTAGCTGTGGAGCTCTGGCTCATTCCTACACCTCTCTTTCTTCCTCTTTTCCAATTAATGAGGAAAAAAAGCGAGTGTTTGTGCTTCCACCATAGCAACAGGTGATTTTACTACCAATCAGTAATATGTAACCCATCCAAGAGTTGCCCCAAACCCCACCTTTTACTTGGGTAAGGAGAAACACCATCAACCTCCAGGCTAGGCTTTCCATAAGGTGGTTGAATTAAATTGGCTGCTTTGTAAAAAGGTGTAAAATTGCATCCCTGCTGTTTGTAGATGATTGATATTTAAGTCTTGTGGAAAGAAAAAGTACATGGCAAATACCTCTCTGTCTCCTTACCCAACTGCGTCCATTAATGATAGATGACAGCGAAGAGCGTTGTCCTGGATGTACACAGAACCTTGGAGAACCTCCACGCTCTCTTTCATTCTTTCCCTGCAAACCTCTTTTCTTTGCTACAACAGAAGACTAAAAAAATCAGAGTAGGGATGAAATATGGCTCCATATCTCCACGTTTTTATCCTGCTGTCCAAAATGAGCTTAAACTAACTTTAAAACCACTACCCCCGCCTCACCCACTGCATTTCAAATCTGGACACACCATGATGCACTTTCAGACCGGCACGGTCCACTCATCTCAGCATCAATTTCTGAGAATTGGGCTTCAGCATCCAAGTTTAATGCCATGGGATGAAGTAACACAATGGTTTTAGGAGACGACGGTGACTTAAACCTTCATGGCTCATAAATACCAGGTTCAACTCTGCTTCATCTCAGCAGCGCTTAATTTCAAAGCTGAAGAGGGACATAAAAATAAATGGAGAACAACGGATTGTGACTCAATAGGAATCTGTTTCTGGATGCTGGGGTGTGCTGCACGCAGGCTTCCAAGGGGTGGGAGATAAGAGGTCACCTCCGCCTTTCCTCTCCTAGCTTTTGTGCGCAACACCAGCTGGCACCAACATTTGATAAGGTTGCAAAATCATTAGCAAAACTCTCTGGTGATACAGTCTCCAGGGATGTCAGATTTTTCTCTTTGCGTTCCAAGGAAGGAGAAGTTTAGTGGGAAAATTAGAGAGTAAGAAAGGGAAGGGGCTGAGATTTTTGTATTTCTGCTGGGCTTGCTTAAACCCTGAATGCAGAAGCCCTGAGCTTTGGGACAGTAATGCAGTTACTGAACCAGATGAGGACCAGTTGTATCATGACAGCAAGAACTCATGACCCCTGCGCTGAGGAACCTGGAGCAAATAAATTCCCTCTTCAGCCCTGACCATCCCAGGTGACCCACATGGAGGATGAGCTCCTTTTTTTTCTACAATGAAGACTTTGACATCTCTTTAGGATGCTCCTCTCTTCTTCTACCACCCTCAGAGACAGCCACGGAGAACACACAGAATCATAGAATACCCCAGTTGGAAGGGACCTCGAGGATCACCTTGTCCATCCTTTCTTGGCAAAAGCACAGTCTAGACAAGATGGCCCTGTTCAGCTGAATCCTCAAAGTGTCCAATGTTGGGGAATCCACCACTTCCTTGGGGAGATGATTCCAACTGGAATCTCCCCAGAAGTAACTTGTACCTATTACAATGTCTTTTCCATGTGACTCCTTGTAAAAAGGGAGTCTCCATCTTCTCTGTGGCCATCCCTTAAGTACTGGAACATGGTGATGAGGTCTCCCCTAAGCCTTCTTTTCTCAAGGCTGAACAAACCCAGTCCTCTCAGCCTTTCCTCATATGACAGCTTCCCAGTCCTCTGATCATCTCTGTGGCCCTTCTCTGGACCCTTTCCAGCCTGTCCGCATCTTTTGTCTCTAGTGGGACCAAAACTGAACACAGAATTCCAGGGGTGGCCTGACAAGTGCTGAGTAGACTTCTTTACCTCTGCTGGTGATGCCCTTGTTGATGCAATCCATCACTGTTCACTCATACTGAGCTTTTTGTCCACCAGGACCTTCAGGTCCCTTTCCACAGAGCTGCTCCTCAGCTGGGTAGATCCCAGCCTGTGCTGTTGTCTTGTCCTGGATCAGGAGTGCAAGATCAGGGACAAGAGCTTCTCTAAGGCTCCTTAGGGAAGATGTGGGTGAGGGTGATGTGTTTGGGGGACTGCTAGGCAGTGTGCAGACAGAGCAGGACCTTGAGATCCATCACCACCATGATAGAAACTCACCTTCACCCCACTCAGAAGTCTCTAAAAACATCTTGAGTTATTTCTTCCCTCTAAAGAAGGAAAAAAAAAAATAAGTAGTGAGGGGAAAAAAAATTTAACCAGATCATCTACTTTTTATTTCAGAGGAAAGATTTGCATTATTTACTTTTATTTACATACAGGTACTTCACATTTGTATTTAAAATGCACAGACCTCCCAATAATTTTCTTGTTCCTGCTTTAAATTAGCTGTTATTTTACAATACAAAAAATTATACCAAAAAACTGCAGTCCTAAATGTGTTTATGTATAACACCCACAGTCCCCAGCAATGAAATAGTTTACAATACCTGCTCATATTTACATATGAATGCAATAAATGCTAAAATTATACATATTAACAAACTAAGCTCAAGTCTGAACACAGGTAAGAATTGTAAATAATTACAGAACAAAGGAAAAAAAAAATATCCAGAATACAATTAATTCAAGGATCTTAATGTAAAGAATATTTATTGTGCACAAATTTCAGAGGAATATAAAACTCTATTTTTATTTTCTTTTTGCCTTTTTCCTAAAAAATAAAATAAAATAAAAAAAATGGACTGACATGTTGAACTCCTCCACATTTTTTTTTTTCTTCTTTCTTCTGGTGAGATTTGTGGAGTCAATGATAAACGGAGAGGAAATGTCTAAAGAACTATAGTACCTGGAAGATGCACAAAAATAGACCACATGTAGTGTCAGAATGAAGTGATAAATGGAACAAAACCTGTCCTGATGTAGAAGTAGAAAAAACTCAGCGTATGCACATTATTGTAGCCTTAATAGCATGGGAAACTCAGCTAATTTCATAGAACCCCAGACTGGTTTGGGTTGGAAGGGACCTTAAAGATCATCCAGTTCCAACCCCCCTGCCAGCAGCAGGGACACCTTCCACTAGACCAGGTTGCTCAAAGCCTCATCCAACCTGGCCGCCAACACTTCCAGGGAGGAGCAGCCACAGCTTCTCTGGCCAACCTGGGACACTGTCTCACCACCCTCACACCAAACAATTTCTTCCTCACATCTCATCTCCATCTCCCCTCTGCCAGTTTCAAGCCATCACCCCTTGTTCTGCCACTTCAAATCTCATCTCAATCTACTCTCAAACAATTTTATCAACAGAAAGAGCGTGAATTTGACTAAAATTGCCAAGAACACATCAAAAAATGAGAACCATGCTCCTACCCCACCCTTCCCTTTGCTCCTGTGTCCCCAAATGCTCCCACGTGTATCTTCCAGCAGCACCTTCCCATTCAAAACACAACTCCCTCTCCCAGCTTAGCTCAGGAGGCTCCAAAAACCCAACCTCCCTCCCTCCCCTTCCCCTCTGCTATTCCCAAATGAAGATAAAAAGGAAATGGGAAAAGAAGAGCTGTCCACAGCTTACTGGGAGTTGGATGGATGAGTTTAAATGTGGCTCCTGGCACAGAGGGTCTGTACTTCGTTTTCTCACAAGCTCAGTGCTGGTAAATCACTGTTTGCAAGGAAAAGGGTTTTATGGGTTGAGAAATGCAGCTTTTGCTCTGTCCCTAACTCAGGCTCCTGTGGAAAAGAAGAAGCAGCTGCTAACAGCAGGAACGGAGAATCAGACTCCTCTTTGTGGCGCCGGACTTTCAGCAGGTCATGGGAAAAACCTGAAGTTTTATTTCATAGAATCATGGAGTGGTTTGGGTTGGAAGGGACCTGAAAGATCAACCACTTCCAACCCCCCTGCCATCAGCAGGGACACCTTCCACTAGACCACGTTGCTCAAAGCCTCATCCAACCTGGCCTTAAACACTTCCAGGGAGGAGCAGCCACAGCTTCTCTGGCCAACCTGGGACACTGTCTCACCACCCTCACACCAAACAATTTCTTCCTCACATCTCATTTCCATCTCTCCTCTTCCAGTTTGAAGCCATTTCAGCCTCTAGAGTGAGGCTATTTCATCAAAAGCTCTTTTCAGCTAATTTAGGGCCTTAGCAAGCTGAGCTGACATTTTAAAACCATACTAGAAACCCAATGATGATGGATTTCGGTAAATGTTTACTGTAGAGAAAATGATGTTTCTGAGCAATATTTAGTGTACAAACTACCCCTAAGGAAGTGTTTATCTGCCAACAAGGGCTGTCATGTTTTTATGGTACCAGACCATCACGTTTTGGTACATTATACTCTATGATTTTACGCTAATCACAGGCATTACCCCATCATGTATAGCTTTATTTTGGCTATGTCAATACAGCACATTTTTAAGCCCAGGGAGAGTGGCAGTAACTCAAAAGTTGTGTCCCACAAATCTCATATCCAACATCTTGACCCATACCATAGTAGGGTCTCCTATCACTCATGCTACAACAGTCCAGAGAAAATCCTGGGCTAAAAAAAACCCCAGGAAATGGTGAATGAAATAAAAATATAGTGTATTATTTGAAGATCCAATGGCACTGTTGCTTTCTAGAATCAAAGGGCTACAACATTTCTGATTTTTTTATTATTATTACTTTTTTTTTTGTTTGTTTTAAGGCTACTCTCAAAGAATAAAAACGTTCTGAGGGTTGAGACCTTGAATGCTGAATTTCAGCCAGTTATAAATGCTTGAAAATAGTGATTTTGAATGGAAATCACTAGTATAATCTTAATGGTAGAGGTTTAAACTGCTGACTTAATCCTCCAAGTAATGACTGCTTTAAGTACATTTATTACCTGTCTTCAAGCGTTGGTTTTTCTCCCCCCCCTTCAAATGGAAGAGCCATATTTTACTTCGCTTATACATTGAAGTGAAATGCATTTGAATACATAAAAGTCAAGTGATGCCTCCCTGCTTTATACTGCAAGGTATTACGAATATAATTTGATGTTTCTTTAAAGCTCTGGAAAGTGATCTAATAGTCATCATACGAGGAAGTTATTAAGACAAAACTCATACATCATTTAAAATGCATCAAAAATACATTCAATATTTCTTTTTTTTCTGTTTTATATACACTTTTAATTCTTTCAATGTTCTGCACGCTACTGTATAGTTTATGTACAAGTGCAAAATCGGTGTGTTATTTTTCATTTATTTACAGATTCTCCCACAAAATAAGGTTGCTTTTCCCCCCCAGCACCCCCACACACCTCCAAAAGAAATAAACCCACAAATCCTTCATTTCTTTTTTTTTTTTTATATTGGCCTGGTGATAAACCACCCATCCATTCTTCCCCAAAACCATTCCCACCTTCACCTCTATTTTACCTTGAAGCTGGGATGAAACTGTTTGCAGCAGAGATATGTATGAGAGTTCTCTTCTCCCCTCATCAGTATGGAGATAAGATGCAGAGCAGAGCTACATCCTAAAGGAGCTGTTTCATTTTATTTATATCAATAAGTCTCATTCCTCTATTTACATTTTTTTTTGGTTCTGCTAAACCTCAAAGTTTGATCATTTTCACTCGTCTTTCCAATATTTGACACTTAAATTTGTGGCTACACTTCTGGGTACGCTCCACCATAAGCTTTTGAGACCAGATAACCCAGCTCTCCGGGGGTGGGGGGAAAAATAATGGGTTTTTTGTTAATGTAAAAATATATCAACTCTCCAGGCTTATTGTTCTGAACGCTGTTTCTGTTCAGCAAAACCTAAGCAACAATTTTAAGCACCAGCTTAAGTGCTGTCCTGAATATGGAGACTTAAGCACAAGAGCTTTCTCAATTTGGGTTGGCAGTTCTCCTCCCAAAGAAACGTTGGAGAAGGAAGAAGATGACATCTCTGAACATGAGGATGTGCATCACAACTGAAAACACGTCAGGTAAGAACAGGGGAGGGATTTTAGTCCAGTATTATTTCTCTAGTTCAGGTTAGCCCTATATACATAGGAAGATGGGAAATATCTTCAAGAGATGAATCTGTCTGAGGTAATCTGTACATCAGTGAAACCTCGCTTTGCCTAAAAGCCTTCATTCTAAAAGACAAAGCTCACCCTTGTCCCTCCCATAATTTCTTTTCCCTAGAGGGCATTTAAACTTCTAGTTAAGAAATAGATGCATTTATAAATATATATAT
>NW_010293552.1:0-1123 GCF_000700745.2 Antrostomus carolinensis
GATCTTTAGACCCACACCTGCCTCCAGACCTGGTTCTAGATCAGGTTAGGGTCTGGGTCACCTCCTGTCACCTCTAGGTCAGGGGTTCTAGATCACCTCAGGGTTCTGTGTCATGTCCAGGGGCTTCAGGCCACCTCCTGCCTGAGAGAGTGGTTCTGAGCCACCTGCAGCTGGAGGGGGGGCTCCAGATCACCTCCCCATGGCTCTAGATCACTGTGGTGCTCTGGGTTCCCTTTAAGGAGCTCCTAGGTCACCTCCTGCCCCAGAGGGAGGGGGCTCCAGACCACCACTCACCTCCAGCACCTTCCCCACAGCCTCCACCACCACAGTGGTCTCAAGCAATGAGGCCACCATCAGCTTCTGTGCTTGTGGCCGAGGAATGGCTGCTCTCAGGTCTCTCATCCCTAGATGAGGAAGGAGCTGTAGAGCCCACCTTCCAGCCTCTTCTCTCTGGTGTCTTCTTCTGAGGCTGCAGAAATGCCCCTCACCTTTGTTCTTCAGGAAGAGCTTCACAAAGCCACTGCTTCTTGATGCTCCAACTCACCTCTCCAGGTGCAACCACCATCCCCAACATTGCAGATCTGCTCCAAAGCTGGACCAGGGCTTCTTTATTCCTTCAAAAACCTTACTTTCCCCAAAACAAAAAGTCTGGAATGAAAATGGGTGACCGTGGTATTCCCAAGGCCATGTCCCCTCCCTGAAAGCCCACCCCTCATGGTGCTCAAGCACAAACACATTTTCATTCAATTTCTGACAAATCTGGGTGAGATAAGTCATTATGTCAAAAAATTGGTGGGCAGACAGACGTCTGGGGGCACGTGCCCAGACACCAAGACCTTATGCAATGCAAAACTGGGCTGAAGAGGCAGCAGGGTGCAAAAAAACCCCAAACCCCAAACTTTCAACAGCAACTTCCAAGAACTTTCTGCCTCAGCCCACCACCACCTCAGCATCTCCCCCAACACTCCCTCTGCTTGAAGCTTAATTTCCTTTTTCTTCAGTACCCTACGCAAGCAGAGAACCAAGGGGGCATTAAGAAGAGCGTGGCCAGCAGGTCGAGGGAGGTTCTCCTGGCCCTCTGCTCTGCCCTGGTGAGGCCACATCTGGAGACTTGTGTCCAGCT
>NW_010293552.1:1523-6156 GCF_000700745.2 Antrostomus carolinensis
GGGAACCTGCTTTGGCAGGGGGGAGTTGGACTGGATGATCTCCTGAGGTCCCTTCCAACCCCCACCATTCCGTGATTCCGTTAAAGCTGAGCTCAACATCAATTCGTGTCAAGGATGGAAATTCTCATTAGCCATTATTAGAGGTCTCCAACCTGGGAACCTGTTAACGAAGACAAAAGTAATTGTGACACCCACCATGCTGCTCCCAGCCTTTGCCAAAAAGCATTCCCTGGGCTGGCGCAGTCAGCCTCAGGATCGAGTCCTGCTCCTCCTGCCGAAAGCTTTCCTTCTGCCTGAAATTGTATTTAGCTATTAATTTTCCTGGTAATGTTATTTTTCTGTCGTTTCTAGTGTAGAGGTGAAATGGAAAAACCCAAGCAATCTCGCAGGGCTGCAAAATGGAGATCTTCCCAGGGGCTGCGTGAAGAAGACAAGATTTTATTAAAGACAGAGAGCTGAATTATTACAGATTTATCTTCTTTATTGCCCTAACAAAATAGAAAAGAAAGCCAGGCTGTAAGTCACTGTCAAAGAAAATAAATACGGTCCTGAAAACAGTGTGAAAAACAAACCTCCTGGCCGCATCCTCTTCAACTTCTCCCATTTCTCCCCCTGCAAGCAAGACCTTTGGCTTTCACACGGGGTAAACAAACTTCAATACTCTTCCAAAAAAACCCTCCCAAACAGCTCAGCTCACAGCCAGGCTTCCCATAAGTCAAACCCTCCCGTTAACGTGCCTGGATTTACAGCATCTTCTGCTGCTCCCCCAGCCCCGCTCGGGGACAAGGGAAGGACTTTGAAAGTCTGATTTTGCCCCTTTTTCCCCACTTGCTCATTTTCTAACACCTCACTTTTTGGAGATGAGGGAAAAGTTGTGCAGAGCCTCACACATGAGGCTTGTAACTTCAGGGTTCTGCAGCCTTTTGCCAAGTTGGCACATTTTTTTTTCAGCATGCAAAGCAGGGTATTTGCTGTATTTAAATAAAGAAATACAGAAATCATTGAGCATGGGAAATGCACTGGGTTACACTGCTGAAAAAAATTATTAGATACAGAAAATGCACTGGTTTGTGTTGCTGAAAAAGAAATGCCCAGACCTGGGAAGAGAGCCCAGCAGGATTCACAGGGAATGTTTGCACTTGATGCATTCATAGGAGGTAGATGATCTGCGCTGGGGTGGGGAGGCACCTGCCCACCATGTACCTGTGGTGGGAGACACCAAGATAACCCCTGACACCTGGGCTGATGCAGGGGTTGTCATGACCAACAGGTGGAGGGAGGGGATTCTGCCCCTCTGCTCCGTTCTCCTGAGACCCCACCTGCAGTGCTGCCTCCAGTGCTGGGGCCACCAACACAAGAGAGACATGGACCAGTTAGAATGACTACAGAGGAGGCCACCAGGATGATGTGAGGGCTGGAGCAGCTCTGCTGTGAGGACAGGCTGAGAGAGTTGGGGCTGTTCAGCCTGGAGAAGAGAAGGCTCCAGGGAGACCTTATAGCGGCCTCCCAGTACCTGAAGGGGCTCCAGGAAGGGTGGGGAGGGACTTTGGCCAAGGGCAGGGAGTGACAGAACAAGGGGAAATGGGTTTAAGCTGAAAGAGGGGAGGTGGAGATGAGATGTGAGGAAGAAATTCTTTGGTGTGAGGGTGGTGAGACAGTGTCCCAGGTTGGCCAGAGAAGCTGTGGCTGCTCCTCCCTGGAAGTGTTGAAGGCCAGGTTGGATGAGGCTTTGAGCAACCTGGTCTAGTGGAAGGTGTCCCTGCTGATGGCAGGGGGGTTGGAACTGGATGAGCTTTAAGGTCCCTTCCAACCCAAACCATCCTGTGATTTTATGATTGGGTTTTTTTTTGGAAATGTGTTTCCTTTGTACATGCACAATCATTCCATTCTGCATCTCCTCACAGGTGTTTTACACTGGCAAGCCAAGAGGAAGGCTCAGCCCCAGCCTCAGAAATTGTGTTTTAAGGCTCCTGGGCTTTTTTCCCAAAGCACAGGTTTTCTCATTGTGATTTCCAAGGACCTGCTGCTCCCAGCACTGGAAATTTGCTTCTTTTTTTCTTTTTTTTTTTTCACTAATGAAGTAGAGCCAGGAGGAGGAAGCAGCTTTGCTGTGCATCGTGCATCACGCAACTCCCTGTCCCGCACAGATTGCAGCCCCAAATCCCAGCACCACTACTTCCTCCAGTTCCAAAAATTCCTTTTGCAACTGGTGCAAGCAACACTTGCCTGGCATTTTTCCCTAAATCCATTGAATTAATTGAGAAACATACCCACAGCTGCATTCTGCTTTTTTTCAACTCAGAATGCCTTGTGGTTTCTGATTTGGGATGGCTCAGCCTGGCTTTTCAGGGCGGTGAAGGGAGGTTTGGTTGTTTTCCCCCTGGAAGTGGGAATCACAGATAACTTGGATCTCCTTCCCGGCAGCATCAGTGCTGTGAGAGGGAGTTTGCTCCCAGGTTTAGCGTGAGCAGCTGCTTGGCTGGATGGAGGGATATCCAGCCAAGTCAGAAGAGTCTTAACATCAGTGTTTGAAAAAAATCCCAAACATGAAGAAAAAGTACATGCTCATTTATTTTTAAAATGTAATAAAAAGTTATTTTAAATGCAGGAAGATTAATAAGGCTCTAATTCAGCAAAGTACTTACAGATGTGCTGGACTCTGAGTAAGTACTTCAGCACTTTTATGTATCAGGGCTTAGGGACTAGGCTTGAGCTATAGAGAAAATATTGAAAAATGGAAATAGCCCTCGCATCATACCTGCATCTCACGCTGCACGTGAAGCTCATGGTATGTGGGATCGGCACATAAATAGGGATAAAGGTTTCCATTCCCAGCCCTATATTATTGCTGTTAATATAAAAGTTTCCCACACTGGGATCAGGTTTATGTTTAGCCATCAGTGTGGATAGTTGGGGCTAGAAAAGTTGATTCTGGGGTCTCAACAGCCTGGCTTTGGTGCTCCAGCGTGGGTGTTGTGGTTTAACCTGTCCAGCAGCCAAACACCACACAGCTGCTCACTCACTCTCACCCATCCTGGGGAACAGAGAAGAGAATTGGAGGGGTAAAGGTAAGGAGACTCGTAAGCTGGGATAGAGCTAATTTTCTTCTCAGTAGCTGGAGTAGCACTGTGTTTTGGTTTCAGTATGGGATTTGGTATGCAAAGAACGCTGATAAAATACTGATGGTTTTAGTTGTTGCTGGGAAATCAAGGACTTTTCAACTTCCCATGCTTTGCTAGTCTGCGGGTGCAGAAGAAGTTGAGGAGAACATAGCAAGAGCAATGGATCCAAATTGGCATTTGGGTGTGCCAATGGGATATTCCACATCACAGCACGTCATGTTCAGTGTATAGATGAGGGCTGGCTGGGAAGGTCTCTCTCTTTTCTGAGACTGTGGTTCAGGATTTTCCCTCCTCCAGGATCACCAGTCAGGACCAAGCTGGGCATTGGTCATTGGGTGGTGAACAACTGCTCTGTGCATCACTCGTTATTATATTCTATTATTACTATTGTTAACATAATTACTGTCATTAGTATTTTAATTTTATTTCACTTTTTAAATTGTTTTTATCTTAACCTACAAGTCTCCCTACCTTTACCCCTCCAATTTTCTCCCCTGTTCCCCTGGGTGGAAGAGAGCTAGTGAGCAGCTGTGTGGTGTTTGGCTGCCAGATGGGTTAGACCACGACATCATTTTACTACAGGAAAAATTTAATGCAGTTGCTCATATTTGCAGTACTGAACTTAGCACATTTTGGGGTCCTGTGTTTTGGGGGTTCAGTGCCTAACATAGATTAGGCTAAAATAGATTTGAATTTTTTTTACAACATTTGGTGAGCTGTCTATGTGTTTTGGACTTGCTATTGTCTTAATTTTCCACCGTGCCATCTAATGGTCTTGATTCCCAGTAAAATTTAGAAAGGCGAATTACAATAAAAAAATAAATGGAAGAGCTAAAAGGATAAAATACTTTCAAGTATCACGGCAGCAGCTTAAAGATATGTTACAGACTCCAGCTTAACATGTAACACTCCTTAATAAAGACCCTAAAGGATTTTTTTAATAGCAGATAAGTTAAGTGAAGAAGGCTGTTAGGAATACAAAATATAGCCATCAAAAAGCTACATCTAAATTAGGAAAATAGAACATTATAGCATAAATACTGGCAAATATAATGCCACAATAAGGGAAGTGAAAAAGGTTTTGCAAAAGAGTTTGCCAAAGGCATAAAGACACACGTGAAAACATAGCAGAGACAGAAAGTCTACCAGCAAGCAAGTCTGGGGCCAGCAAGCAGTGGAAGTGTGAAAGAAGTCTTTCTTGGGTGAAAGAAACCCTAAGGGGGTCTCATTCACCCAAGGTGGGTCAGATAAATGAGCTCCCCATGTGTCAAGAGCCGGGGCTGGAGACTCCCACGGCAAAAGCCTCTTTATCTGGAGTGGGTTTGATGAGCTCCATAAATTCAAGTGTCACCAACAGACATTTTAGAATAAAGAGG
This sequence comes from Antrostomus carolinensis, assembly GCF_000700745.2. Classification (NCBI taxonomy): domain Eukaryota; kingdom Metazoa; phylum Chordata; class Aves; order Caprimulgiformes; family Caprimulgidae; genus Antrostomus; species Antrostomus carolinensis. The sequence goes on from NW_010293552.1 coordinate 6,022, forward strand.
TAAACTAAGAGAGGAGCAAATTGCTGGGGTGAGATGTCACTGGCCCAAGACTTGTAAAGAAATTAAAATATAATTATATGAATAATTAACAGTATTTGTCCACAGCGGATGGGAAACAGCAAGCTTGACACTGGT
>NW_010293553.1:0-534 GCF_000700745.2 Antrostomus carolinensis
ACTAGATGGTCTTTAAGGTCCCTTCCAATCCAAACCATTCTATGATTCTATGATTCTCTGGGCAGCCTGTTCCAGTGGCCTGTCACTCTCACAGTGGAAAAATTTTTCCTTAAGTTTACATGGAACCTCTGATGCTCCAGCTTGCACCCCTTGCCTCTTGTCCTACCATTGGATATCATTAAGAAGAGCCTGGCTCCTTCTTCCTGACATTGGCCCTTAACGTATTTATAAACATTAATGACGTCACCCTTCAGTCTCCTCCAAACTAAAGAGACCCAGCTCCCTCAATCTTTCCTCATAAGGGAGATGCTCCACTCCCTTAATCATCTTTGTAGCTCTGCTCTGGACTCTTTCAAGCAGTTCCCTGTCCTTCTTGAACTGTGGGGACCAGAAGTGGACACAATATTCCAGTTGTGAACTCACCAGGGCAGATTAGAGGGGGGGGGAGAACCTCCCTCGACCTACTAACCACACTCTTCTTAGTGCAACCCAGGATACTGTTGGCATTCTTGGCCACAAAGGCAAACTGCTGGC
>NW_010293554.1:0-20338 GCF_000700745.2 Antrostomus carolinensis
CCATATTACTACTGATTTAAATTTGCATGGGTGGGTTACTATCCTCTAATCTATCTTAGTGGATTTTTCCCCAAAGGTGGTTGGATAAGAATTTACCTTGGTCTTCATTTAAGATTCAGCTAAACCCAGTCTTGCTCTGACCTCTAAGAGGTAAGATACTAAAAATCAGTGCCAAGGGCTGTGAGGCTGGCTCAGGAGACAAGACTGTTGAGAGAAACTGCCCTAAAGATTTGGAAGATACACAGCTGAGGCTCTTCAGGAACTGTTTACACCAGTTTGTTTGTTTGTTTTCAGGGGGAGAATGATTAATTTACAAACAGATATTTCTTATCCCTTAAGCTTCTGTCCCAGGGCTATTCAGGATCCTCCTACCTTCTGGCTCCCAAGCCGTGGGGCACTCAGCCATTCTCAGCCCCCTCCTGGGCAGACTCCATGTAATTCTGCTCTGTGATCTCTATCCCGGTGATCAACCCTGCAAACTCTAGTTTCCTGCCAGTTGCTGAGAAACTGTTACCTTTCAGTAGCAATTTTCAGTAAATTCAGCCGTGGCTGGCTATCTGCTTATGCTTTTCCCGCTGAAGCTGAGCCAGGGAGACTGGCAGTTTACCATTGCAGAGCTCTTGCCAAATTGACGGTGTTTCTGACTTTGTTAGCGTTGATAATAGGAAATTGGATTCAGTAACTCAGAAGGTCCCTTCCAGTGCTACATTACAGAAGAAATCTGCTAGAAAAAATTCAAACAAAAATCTATTGCAAACATCTTCTGGTATTCCCATAATTGTCTATCTGCTTGTACTGGGATTATAACTTCCTTTTAAGTAACTGTTGTGAAAGGCTGTCAGTCATTTCAGGTTAGTTTATGGCAGTCATTAGAATGGTTTACCTCTAGGTATGTCTATAAATTTTAATACAATAACAGCTCTACCCTCAAATGTAATATCTTTTCAACTCATCGTAAGCAAGACCTCTGACTGGGTCAACAACATGCACAGAAAGGGGAATGCATTTTCCAACTGCTGTGGTTTCATAGAACTGATGGCTAACTCACAGTTATAAAATAAATTTTTATGACTTTTTTATTAAAGAAGTGAGCTATTAGAATTCCCTATTTAACTTTTGATCTTTTTATTTTTCATTTAGCCTCATTAGTCTTTTCTTAGTTAAAAATATTGATTCTAGCTTTGCAAAGAAGGCCAAATAGTGGCAGCTTATTTTTATCCTTTGCTCAAACAGAGCGGGACAGGAATGAATCACAAATCATTTAGTCACTATATTAACAGAAGTTTGGGATGTAAAATTGTGCACTCTATTTTGCTGATTCATTTACAAAGATCATTAAAACCAGTCCATTCCCTAATAAGCTCCAAGGGTGCTCAAATGCCCGGGCTAGGTTCCCTCATGGCTGGATGCCTTTTTCCATCAGTAGCAAGAGACAAAATGGAGAACCATCATCTGAGCAACTGACCCACCCTCACCCACTGGCACAGGAGCCCCATTTAAGCCCAATCTTTAGTGTCTGGTCTTTGCATGAACTACATTGTATGTGTGTATGGTGTGCCTGGCCTTGTTGATTTGACTTTCTTGCTTGCCCTTGGACATGCCCTTGTGATAGGGAACGTGCCTGGTGGTGACCAGGGGCTGAACCAGGGCCTACCCCTGGACCTGCTCTGTTTGCCTGGTTTTGGCACCAGGGGACTACAACCTGGCCATTGTCCTGCCCTGTCACCTGTGGCTCCTATCTTGCCTCCCTTTAGGATCAGCCACTCATGCTGCTCCCTGATCTCTGGTGCATGGCAATCTTGTTACATACCCATCAGCTCTTGTACTATGATCAGGACTTGTCCATTTAATTTCTCCTTCCATGGCAGCATAATTATCTTTATTGTCCTCTGTATGTATTTTCTGGGTTGGCTACATCTTCTCAAAGAAGAAACAGCTACATCTATATGTCACATCCACCTATGTCCCTATGTCAAGGATTTACACAGCAGCAAAATGATGTTTTTAGCTTTGGTCTCCACTCTTCCTAATAATTGCTATCATCCAATTTTCCTGTTGAGCACTAAGTCAATGTTTTCCAAGAACTGTCTGAAATGACTTCAACATCCTTCCCCAAGTGGTAATAGCTAGTTTAGAGTCCCTCATTGCTTTTATGCACATATTTTTTTTTCTCCGATGTGCATTACACTGCATTAATTGGCACTGAATTTAATTTGCCATTTTATTGCCAAGTCACCCAGTATTGTGAGATCATTCTGTACACTGTGTTAGTTTCTGACTATCCGAAAAAAACTTATTTCATTTGAAAATGTAGTTCTTTCACTCTTCATATCCTTTTCATATGTGAGCCCCTAAGAGAAGTGTTCTCAGCACAGATCCTCAAAGGATCTAGGTGTAACTTCTCTCTGGTGAAAGCTGACTTTCTAGTTCAGCTTTTGCTTTCCTAAATTCTAACTGATCATGAACCTCTAAGAGACCTTTCCTCTCATAGCATGGCATTTTAATATACCTAGGAAAAGGGAAGCTCTTAGGAGCTTTTTGATAAGCTGAGAATATTCTGTCACTGGGACCAATTTGGGCATACCTTTCAAGATTTATTACAGATTTGTGGGGCATGAGGTTTTTTTCTACCAAATTTGACTCTTTCTGGCTATCTTATTTGTCCATGTGATCACTAATGCTAGTCTTTATTACTGTTTTTACCTCTTTAATTCCCAGAGAGATGCAAGTAAAAGGAAATAGTCAGCTCCTAGGTGTTGTTACCAGTGCAAGTTGGTTCTTTACCTGCATTTATTTGTGCCTATAAATCCTTTGTTATCAAGTCATCTGACTATACTACCTCAGTGGTATGCTTGCCTTCACAGCACATGGCTTTGAAATGGGATTTGTATCATCTCCACTTGCAGTGCAAGGGTGTAGGTGCAACTGCTCACTACCCCAGAGCAATGCTACTTGCCTCTAGTTCTTGGAACTGTCCCTTGTGCAATGGTCAAAAGCCAAGTAATTATGCAACTGAATAATAAAATCTTTTCCTTCCTAAACCTTTCTTACTCCTGTAGAAATGAGAAAGAAATACCTTAACTCACTGCTGTGAATATCAGCTGCTAATGTACGAGATGTTCATACTTGTGCATGGGGCTGTTGAGGAGCTTGTGGAAACTGTCTCAACAACAAAAAATAGAGAGATCTCAGTTTTACTTGTTTTTCTATAAAAATCACTGCTTTTCCCTTGCATGACATAATGGGTTAGTGTACTGATTGCCTACTAATTGAGTTATTTAATTGGAGAAATGACTTCTTAATAGCTCCTCTTTAATTATTTAGCTGTTCATCAGAGGTGGTTTGTCTGGTTGTGAAGCTAGTGACAGTGGTATTGGTAGCATGATATACTTAATGTCAGCTAAACTCTGACTTTATCTCTGATTGAGGCTCATAATTCATAGATCACCATTCAGTTTAGTTTGTTTATCCGTCTGCTGTATTTGTTGTCATTCAAAACTCTTAAATTAAAAAGCACATTTAACCACATTAATACTGATATTGCTGGAACACATTTTTTCTGGATTATTCTGATCTAATTCAAATGGTACACAGATAAGCAGCTTTTGGCTAAACTGCATTTTATTTGCAGTCTAAGTGCACACTGACACTCGTGTTTGAGTTACAATAATGCTGTTGTCACTTTTATAATAGGTCATTAGTGGGTAAGCATGGGGATAATTTAGCTTTAAATGTTACTGTTGTGATTATATATTAACTTTAAAATTATAATCTGAATACAATTAGTGTTCCTGTTAGACTCTAACTAAACAAGTTCCAGCACTCACTGAAATCTGACAACCAAACTTACACTGGAGAAACAATAGAACTTTGTTTTCTAATTTGTAATTTCTTTCTGACTTGTCTTGGAACAAGGTAGTAGAACTTCCTTTATTTAGACCTGTTCTGAGTGTCTTGAAGCAATTAACTTATATGCTAGATTTTATTTGTTAATAAAAACTAAATTTAGGATAGACAACACAGCTAAAGAAAGGAGATACATCTGGGTTTTCCAATGATTCATAAACATGCTTAGTTTTTAGTTTGCTGATGGAAAATCTTAGGATATTAAAAAAAATGCAGAGGTTATCTGACTGGGTGAAAAAAAGGGGGCGGGGGAAATATGTTTATTGGCAAAAAGAATGGGAGGGAACAAGGATAAAATGTGTCAGGAAAAAAACCATATTGTGTCTGAAATGATTTCATATTTTAAGATAAATTCCCAAATAAATGGTCCAAGTGGGAATATGTGATTAGAGTGCTGCTCTGTATTACTGCACTAGTAAAGAGTGACTCATTCTACCCATTATAAAACTCCAGCTCCCAGAAATGAATAAATTTTTGTTATAAAGGTTCTCACTAGGCTGATATTTGGCAGAGTTCTCAACCCAGGAGAAGAGTTTAGTGTTTAATTTCTTTATCAAAAGCAAAGTTTGGCCGGCACAATTACAGATGTGTGCTCATTCCAGTCAGCATTTAAGTTTCTGGGTGATAACTTTGGTGGAAACTCTCTGCCTGTGCAGCACCAGCTGTGTCGTGAGGAGATCTGTGATGGATCCTTCCACCCCAGGCTCTGCAGTAGTAGTTCAATAGCTGTAATGAAGTTATGTATAGACAATCAATGCTATTAACAGATACACCTCTTGTGTGCACGTTTTCTATATCACTCTCCTGCCTTCCTAGTTTCAGCAGAAGGACCTTCAGTTCTGTAAGTGACTGGAGACCTCCACAGCTGGAGACTCAGAGCTGTTTTTTGCTCCTGCCCCAGCAAGCCACATCCCACAAATGTCTCATTACTTGTCCTTTATGACCGGAGTCCTGCCTTTACATTAAGTCCATCATTCAGGGGATAACAACCTGATTGAGCTCCATAGATTTATTTCAGCGCACCTCATTCAAAACCCTCCTGCAATCCTCACTGAGCACGATACTGCCATGGTTTATCTTTCTGCTCTGAATTTTAAAAAAATAACTGTTTGAGCTCATGCTCCCCATTCCCAATTGTAGTGGTTCCACTTGGCTAGCAGCCAAACAGAGCCGTTCGCTCACTCTCCCCCACCCCAAGGGATAGGGGAGAGAATTGGGGGCAAGGGTAAGGAGACTCATAGGTTGAGATAAGAAAAAATTAATAATTTAAATAAAATAGAACTTAAAATAATAATGATAATAATTATAGTATTAAAATATGCAAATAAGTGATACACAATGGAATAGCTCACCACCTGCCAACCAAGCCTGGCCTTTTCCCAGATAATGATCATGGAGGAGCGACAATCCTGAACCAAAACTGCAATCCCCAAAGAGTGAGAGCCTGATAGAAAGTCAGAGAGAGCAAGAGAGGAAGAGATGCTTATTAATATACTGAACATGATGTTATATGATATGGAATATCCTATTGGCATATCCAAATGCCAGTTTAGCTTATTAATTTAAATATTCCTCACCACGCCTAAATCAAAACATGAAGTCCTCCACTTCCAGCAACAAAAATTAAAACATTGGTATGTTATCAACGTTTCTCTTGTAACAAATCCCATGCTGAAACCAAAACACAGTGCTATTCTAACTACTAAAAAGAAACCTAGTTCTGTCTCCACTAAAAACTGGGACACCTATCTTAGTGGAAAGGTATTGGCTCCACTGGGTAAGAACTGCATCTACTCATAATGCAGATCAGAAACTAATGCATACTGATTGTTTTGCAATAAGTAGCCCTTAAAATTAAACTTCAGTACCTTTCCATCTACTGTCCATATTCTTCCCCATTCAAATGATGTGTCACAGTTTCCCTGACTTCCCCTCAAACTGCCAAGATCGAACTGGTTTTGATTCTTGTAATTTGGTGCCAAAATATGACATCAGCATCAAGGGGAAGCAGAACTAGGCATCAGACAGAGCAAGTTTTTTCAGTGAATAATAGTTACTTTGTCATTATATTCTACAGAAGGTTTTCATGTACCTCAAGGTACAGAATGAATAACAAAATTTTGCCTTCACAAGAATAACTGGGTTGTACTTTCTGTTTGTATTCTTTTAGATTTTGTATAAACATTCACTGATCTTAGCCACGCAACTAGGAAAGCCATGTTAGACTTCCTTATTTTTCCTCTTTAGAATAGGGTTGAAATACATCCAAAAATGGAAATATGTTATATTTAAGCTAAAGAAAATGTCAAAATTACCTTTTTGTCATTCTTAGATTAATTTTGTGTTGCAATGGTGTACCAGTACCTCTGCTTATTGGTTACCTATGATACTCAGAGGTTTGCAACTCTGACATCAGTTTTCTAGTAATGTGATCCTAGTTAATAGGCATTGTCTTTTACAACTGGGAATATTTTAATTTTGTGAGGAAAACTAGATTAATGTCAAATTCCTTCATCATTTGATTTAAAAAACTCCAATGAATTTCATAAGAGGTTTGTGTTTTTGTTGACAGCCTGACTATGCACTTAAAACCAGTAAAAGACAATTCATACGAGATTAATTACTGTAAAGATAGAAAGTTGCATGGAGGTTTGCATCAACAAAAGTGTTTTTTCTTTTGTGCTGAAAAGAGGTTTTACTTGATTCTTCTATTGCCTAAAGTTTACAAAGGGTTGATTTTCCTGAAGCCCAAAAAGACGTAAAAAATATAGTGTGATAGTAACCTTCATGAGTTTTCTGCCATCACTTACATGACTCTGAAAGAAGTCTCCCAGATGTCTGTAAGCACAGCAAGTTCTGCCTCCCTCCTGCTTTTCAACCAGGTACTGTCTTTATAGGCAGCTTGTGCACTACCCGTGAACAACCAACCTAGATAAATCTTTTGGTTTATTAACTGACTGTAAGTCCAGGTTTGCATACCCATGCAAAGCTGGAGTTATGCCTGAATTTGGCTTGTAGGCTTACTGTCTTCAGGACCCAAGAGCCTGGTCTTAAAGGTGGAGTTAACAAGATGTAAACAAAACCTCCGGTGTTCTGCATGATGGGAAATGCACAAAAGGATTTCAGGCTGAAATTTAGATTCTCAAAACTCCTATCAACTTCTACCTATCCAAGATGTTCCCAGAGACCATTGTTCTGTTTCAAAGTCATATTTCCGTGGTGTGTTGGGTCTCTGTGTGTGTGTGGGGGGGTGTTTTTGGTAGTGGGGGAAGAGGTTACAGTGATGGCCCCTGTGCGAAGCTTTGTGAAACTCCCTTGGCTCCAAGGCATACCCACCTCCAGCCCAGGATGAGCCAATTAGCAATAGAAAACACCTCTGTGAATCCATATTTGTGAGGGGACGGACTGTCTTGAAAAGAGGAATGTGGAAAGAACCTGGAGGAGAGGCCATTGACCTGAACAAAAGACAACCATGGGCCAAAACAGAGAGAGATTCGTTGAAGGGAGGCAGGAGGAGGAGGGGGGGCATGGAGAACCTCAGACACCCAGTTCAACACACATGGAGTAGAAGAAGGTAAAGGAGGTCCCCTGTAGCCCATGGAAGTTCAACGGCGGAGCAGATATTCCACATAGGCCATAGAGGACTCTGTGCTGGAGCAGAAAGCTGAACCTGAGGGCAATTGTGACTGAATTGAGACCCCAGAGATGCTCAACACCAGAGTATGGGTGGACCTCCAGAGCTAGGAGGGTGAGGAGGTGTGCTGGACAGGAGACTCATCTGCAGCCTGTGGATGTCCCTGTGCTGGAGCCAGGAGCTGTGCCCAAAGAGGTCCGTGACTCCATGGGAAGCCCATAGAGGAACACTTTATTCCCCGCTGTGCCGCTGGTGGGGGAAGGTAGAGAAATTGAAAACAAAGTGATTTGAACCCAGGAAGAAGGGAGGGGTGAGGGGAAGGTGCTGTAAGATGTGGTTGTTACGTCTCACTGTGGTATTCAGATGATTGGTAATGAATTACATTGATTTTTATTCCCCATGTTTGAGTCTGTTTTGCCTGTGACCATAACTGGTGAGTGAGCTGTCCCTGTCTTCATTTTTAATCCATGACCCTTTTGTTGTGATCCCCTTCCCATCTCACCGGGTGGGTGAAGTGAGTGCAAGACTGTATAGTCTTACCTGTGGGTGAAACCGCCACATGTGGGTAGCTGCAGCTTTGCCTCTGGTTGCACTGAGAAGCCCATTAGTCTTAACATCATTGGACAGATCCCAGTTAGTTCTTATACTTTTGTCAGGTTTCAGACTTTTCTGAGGACCATCACACAGTTCATTGAAATGCTTTGTTTTACTGCTTAGAAAGCACGTTTGCATCTATAGTGGTGACTTCTCTGCCCAGCAGCCCACAGGACACTTGGAGAAATGCATGGATGCCTGTGTTGGGATATATTTGGCATGATAGGCAAGTCATGACTGTAACAGGCATTCCCCTTGGAGGGGTGAGATCTAAATCTCACTGTTATCTTATTTTTCCCTAGCTATCTGGGATCAAAATTAGGTTGCACTTGTATGTCAAGTGCCTTGGGAGCCTCCAGAAAATGGCAGCTGTTAGTTAAAATCCAGCCTAAAGAGGAATGGACACTCGAGTTCAAATCCAGCTCATAGCACTATTACAAATTTTGTTCAGTGGTTGTTTAACACAAATTATGGAAATTGCTTGGGAACACAGAGTGAGACAGCAGACTCCTTGTATGTCTTGAGTGTATTTCTGGTCCTGTGAATGCTGCATCTTTTTCTGTTGTGGAATATCTTCAAGGAAAATAGTGGATTAGAACAGCATATTGTGGCTCATTTATATGAAGCATGCTGACTGGCCCCTCCTGAGGGTCAGGACAGAAGTGGAAACGTATCTTGTATTTGATATAAGTGGTCCAATTGTTGTGCACCATGCAGTTAAAGGATTCCTTGGGGACAGCTGGCCCTATGAAGGAGGCAGGCAAGGGAGTTCCTGAAGTGAGAGTGAATAGCTATTGTAGCTTACCAAATAACTTCAAAGCACAAATGCAACAAGACACGTGTATCGAAGTGTGATTTTATTAGCAACAACTACAGGATGTGTCAAATTTACTCTACATCTAATGCAAAGTGAGATTGGATCAGTTGTGCTGCCATAGACTAAGCCAGGTTCTGGTGCTGCTTCTCAAGTGCTGGTCCTGTTTTGCTGATGATAGATCAGGACCACCTTTTCTGTAATTTCCTTTTCTCCATTTTCCCCCAACATCAGAGACTGCAGGTGTGTGTTATGCATAATCAATTTCTTATGTATAGTTAGAGCTTTATGATGACCACTGCAAACAATCCTCACTTTGAATTCCTTCCTGCTTCTTGCATCTTCTGAACTGTCTCCATCTAGTTTGATAGCACTGAGGCTCAGGACAAGGAGCATGTTCATTGTTATCATGTCATCTTTTAATTAATTTATCATTTGCCAGATTATTTGTTGATTCTTGGATCTCCAAAACCATATATCTCCCACTGAATCCTTTCAGCTCACTTGTAACTTCAGATGTGCTGTAAAACTTTAGTTGTTCTTACCATATCACCACAACCTCAGGAACATTGCACAAAAGTCACATTTGTCCCACACCTTTGGAAATATTTTTTGCATGTTTCCTTTCAGCATGGTAGATGTAATCTAGGACAATGAAAGATTTTGTTTGTTGGCTTGTTTGTTTGTTTGCTTGGTTTTTTTGTTGTTGTTTAGTCTGCTTCCTAAATTCTATCTATTGTCCAAAAATCATTTTAGGCACTGCTGTAAATCTCATCAGGTGCCAAACTGGTTCTCTTTAGCTGTCTAAATATGTTTTAAAAACTGACAGCAAATGAATCGTTTGTCCTTTCTGCTAAGGAGTCACAAAGTTGTATCTATTGCCAACTTCACTTGATTACTTTATAGCCTTCATTTTATTTTCAAGAATGATATACCTATAAATCAAGAAGACAAATTAGTGCAAATTTGTAATTATCCTGCTTCCGCTACCCTATTTGTCCACTACGACATCCACAAAATAACAGCTCACTATTTATATTTAATTCCTGTCTTCACAGCTGTAATGGATGGTGCTTGGTTGCCCCAAATCAATAGTATCTCTTCAGAAGTCTCATATCATCAAATCACTACATGGAATAACAATCAGAATAATTTCATTTAAATAGATACAATTAGCACTGGAGATGAAGCTATTAAATAAAGTCTATTGATCGTTTATCAGGCACTGAGGTGAGATAATTTAAACATGCTCACTGCTAAAAGTGGTAGATAAACTGACAGCATATTAGTATGCAGCTACTACATTTAATCTGAATTAATAATTTAACTTGTTTTTCAATTTCAGTGACAAGGGTAATGAGAAAGACTTATCTGAGATTCTTACCTCAAAACTAACTCAAGAACTCTGCAGAGGCTTGATTGACAGACACAAGAAAACTAATATAGTAACAATTTGTTCTTTCAGAGGTTAGACTGTATATGGAAACTCAATGTGTTCAATATATAAACAACTTTCTCAGTAAATGTCCCCATATGCAGTAACATTTCAAGTGCATGTTTTATGTATCAAAACATATATACTTTTTCCTTGTCAAAGGCTTATCTTAGAGGAGGTTTGATATTTCACATAAACAAGTATTTAAAGTTCAGGGTTCTTTTAACCTAAAACTAATGAAAACTGATAAAAATCCTTTAATCTGTTCTAGAGCAACTCCAAATCCACTTTTATCTGTACTATATTGTGGAAATATGAAGATAGAGCTAAACTCAGTATAAAAAGCACAGTGCATGGCTGCCACACTTTCTGTCCCAAAGTTGACTCATGCTTCAGGATGCTTGCTTCCAAAACAATGCATTTTTCATTTTTATTCTCAGAAAGCAAAGAAATTCAGGAAAGCTCTAGATCTTGTTCAGTTTCCGTTCAAGTTATTAGGAAAATTTCCGCTAACTCAGATAGCTGAGGAACAAATCCCAGGAGAAACTGCAGCAGCTTCTCTATGGGTTGTGGAGGGGGCTCTGGGTCAGGTGGTGGGACCAGGGAAGAATGTTGCCATCTCTTACCAGCATTCCTCCATGAAAGGCACTTCTTACAGGAACACCAAGAATTTTGAAGTCATCAAATAAATTATTTATGGAAAATCATTTGCTATGTCTAGTCATCCCCTAAAACACTCAAATGCATGTCTCTAATGGGCTTATAACACTGTGATGAGGACAGCCATTGGAAAAAGTCAACAGTGTATAACTAAAAGAGCAAATGATTTGAGCTGGCTGAAGACTGAGCTGCAAGGTTCTTTTAAGGAGCACTTCTACAGAAGAACATCCTTTTTCATTGCACTTAATATTGGGAATAAAAATCCCTAGGAGCTAAAAAAGTCCTCTCTATTTCTTTGTTTCAGTCCCTTCAGTCCCCACTTCTTATTTGCCACACAAAAAGGAAAAGGATGGGAAAGAAAACAGAAGATAAATAATCTTTGCCTTTTGTGTTTACAAATGTCTGGAAATTTCTGATTTTTTTTTTTGAAGATCACATTCCTTTGACAATTTGAATTTAACTGGGAAGAAACATCTGAAATAAGCTGAGAGGTTTATTTACATCCAAGCAAGGGCAAGATCCTTTCTATGTGCCACTTCCTGCGGTTCTGTTTTCTAATTAAAGAAAAAGCTAACACGAATGAAGCCACATGCTCACGGTGCATAATTTTTGGAAAGGCAGCAGCAATTTAAAAGTAAATTTCACACTAGCTCTGAGACTCATGTCAGATGCTGCCTGCTCGCTCTAGTTCATGAAGGCCATTTATATTCTAAATTTAAAAATAACTTGGTGCCGGCACATTCCATTAATAAATTAGGACTAGAATTTTATGTTTTCAAAGGATATGGTGAGGTATAAATAGATTTGCTAAAAACAGCTGAAACTCTGTTTGAGTATTTCTCTTTCACCTGCTTTTATTTCTAGCTCTTGTTCCACTATCTGCCTCCCCATTTCCGTCTGAGAGTCTAACTCTGAAATCCCTTCTGCATGGTGATAGCAATTTTGAAGACATTGTCACCTGGGAGAAGATGTTTAGTGAACAGGGCCACCAATAAACCCAGCCTCCATCTCATTCAATGGGTGGAAAGGTGCTGGTGAGGTCTCAAGATGAATGATAATAAATTCCCTTGTACAGTCATGGTGTCTAAGTGTCCAACTGGAACAGCTCTGCATGCTGGCAGCTCAAAGGGCACACTTCTACTGGCAGTGTTTCTAATTGATGCAGTTCCTTGGTTTTTTGGACATGTGCCTACATCACAGTGAACATTTCAGAGCTCTGCTTTCTATTTTTAAGTGAAAAGTGGTAGATATCTGGTCTAACTTGACAGATGCCAGGGGAGCTTTTCTGGACTTGGAGGACAGGTTCCACTTTCACTCATTTTGGTCATGAGAGCTGGAGATCAGAAGCTGTGACAAAAACCCAAGTCCTCAATAACACAAATGAGTTTACCAAAATTAACTATCCCTCCCCCAGAAAAAGAAGAATTTTCTTTTCAACAAAACATCTCATTTAGAATTTTGAAACATTTCATTTGAATCTTGACCTTTTCAAAAGACTTAAATTAGTAACACCAAATTTGTTTTCTTGATGGAATTGAAATGTCTCAAGAAGTTTCTTCAGACCAGAAATTCTGTAAGAAAGCCCAATGTGACAATTTCTAAATGTTGAAAACTGTGAACAGAGAATTTTTCCACAAGCAATCCATTTCCACAAAATGTTTTGCCTGTTTGAGATGTAGTCATCCACCCCATCCCAAGATGATTTTGTTCAGAATTGTAGTAGGGCACAGCAGTTTTATGGACATGAGTGTGTCTTCTTTGGGGCTTGTAGATCTACCTGCTTTGAGATGTGTGTGAAGGTTTGTGTACTCCTGAATGACTGAAACAAAAAGTCCTGCAACACCTTTTTGTCAGTATTGTTTATCAGACTGATAAGTCTCAGTTCTCAGAAGTTCCAAAATTTTCCTTTAGAGACCTATTTCCTTTGAAAAGTATGCACTTATGTCTTAAGATCCACAGAGGAGGGATTAAGGTCAGCATGGAGATATTGATAAAAAGATAACCACTGGTCAAAACTAATAAAATGTCAATTAATGTAACAGATCCTTCAATAATCATTACTTCACTCAAAATTCCTCCCATCATTTCCAAGAAAACATATGAAATTGGATGCCTGGGTTTCGGTCTTTTTGAAAATCTTTCCCTCCCATAATCTGAAGGTTGGGGCAAGGTATACGGCCAGACAATGAGAAGAGGTGTCTCCAGTCAGGTTCCCTGGATCTCTTTTGGTTTGTACTTTCTGGGCAGTGCCAAGGTCCCAGGAGGATTTCTAGCCTGTAGTAAAAGTAATAAATACTTTATCTGTGCACATTTGTGAATGGAAATACTTTTAGTGAGTACTTATGAAAGAAAAAAAATATTCTGCTTTGTTTGACATAAGTAAGTATGACATAAGTAAGCCAATATGCTCTGCACCCTCTTCATAGGAAATCTAAATCTTTGTTCTGCACATGCTTGAAAAACCAAAAAACCCATAGGCTTACCAATACACTTTTCATAGAGTCACTGAACAGAAATGCATATGAGCAGCACCCTTATGGATGAAAATTATCAAATTCTGTGTGGTAGTGAGTCAACACAGCTTGTATGTCACCTGACAGACACTAGTTTTCCCTTGAGTTTTTTCTAGACATTATCCGTAGTCGAGATGTAATGAATATTAGCTAAATCAATGCTCTGACACTTTGAAAGACTACATCCTGGTAGATCCCAGAACTGTTTGTACTCTGCTCATGATCAGAGCTTCACATCAAAGGCCACTTCACTTTTAGGACCTATTTAGGAAACTAGTACCATACAGCCTTTGTACAACCCATTTATAGTTTTCCTGTTAGTAAAAACATAAAAATCTCCATGGAGTGAATAATTACTTAAAAGCAGTCCATATAAGATGTTTGAATGTACTCATAGGAGCTCTCTGAGTCTCCAGCTTGCATGTGTCGGTTTTGTGGGTGCAGCAATACAGTGAGACTGCAGTTGTGGATGGGGTGTTGGGTCTCAGGTCTTACTCCCTATTTGGGTTTAATTGCAAGTGTTGGATAATTTGTTTTCACTTTTGCAGTTATATGCTTTGCTACCTCTGGATGCCTATATTTTACTGGATGTCTTGCTAAGCAATATACAGGAAGTATCTAATCAGCCACTGCAGTGGTGCCTCTTCTTAAATTTAACTTGGAGCTCTTACATCCTCACATGCAGATTGTATCCCAGATACTCAGTGTCTGTTTTTTGTTACCGCAGTTTGTTCTATAAACAGCTTCATTTACTCACTATGATGTCAAGAAGAGAGTTGAAGGGCATGAGAGGAAGGTGAAAACTGCCTCTAGTGGCTTTGTGTGCAATCTGTTTGTCCTAAATAATACTAGAAAACTGACCAAACTATATCTGTAAGGTTTCACAAAGCAAAGTGTAACTTTTTATTTGTGCCATTAAAAGGATGAGTTCAGCAGTACAGCACTCTGTGTGCTGATATGTTAAAGTGCCCATTTAAGCAGTGATGATAAAAAAATAGTGGAAATTTCCAATGCTTTCTTTGTACATAAAATGTAATTTGAATGGGGGGATGTTGTCTTCAAGGGAAAAAAAAAAGTCAGTTTAAATCCATATTTTGAGACATTTTATGTGTCTGGTAAAATGGACTTTTATGTAAGATCACTCCTTTAAAGTGCTTCTGAAATCCATCCCTTCAACAGAAGAGCAGAGTTGCCTGAATTCGGATGGGTGGTCACCCGGCCTTTGCTGTGCTTACAACCTGTTCCTGCTAGCTGTAGAAAAAGAAAATTGAAGGAGTGTCACTAAAAAACTCATAACAAAATAGTTAGGACTTCTGTAAGGTTATGAATTTTGAAGGGTGTAGGGAGTGGGAGAGGAAGATAAAAGGAGAACAAAATGAAGGAATATTTTTATTCTGTACTAGACGGGAAATCATTACAATTTTCTTTATCTCAAGAGCTGATCCATAGGTCCTTAAGTCTCTAAATTAGGGGAAACATTTACCTCTAATCAGACTATTTCTGGATCTACATGGAGAGGTTATGCAATATGCAAAAAAGAAATCAGCGAAACAGGGACTTGCAAGTTTGTCATAATTTCCTTTTGGTTTGTTTCTTGTGGGAAACAAACAGAAAAAAAGATGAAAAAATCAGAGAAAAATTTTCAGGTTTTGAAAACATTTCATGGCAAAAATAATGAGACTAATCTATTTGAATTTACCATCTTTATGGGAGAAATGCGTGGTATTTATATTTCACACCTTCTAAGTTGTGTGGAAATCTAGGAGTATAAACATTATGCATGATTTTCAGAACTAAATGTATGACGTCTCTTTAAATCCTGCCCTTCTGACTATTACATCGCTCTCTTGTTCCCAGGCCCTTTTTAAAAAGAAAAGTAAAAAAAGTTTTGAAGGAGCATCTGGAGAAATTGGAGAACACACTACTGGCTTTTTTACCTCCACAGCATTTAGCAGATGTCACAGATCGAAACTGGGTCTTTTAGAGCCAAACCCCTGAATATGCACAAAGTCATCCAGGTCAAGTACCATGCTTACCTCAGTCCAAAGCAGATATAACAGCAGTTGTGTTGTAGCTAACTAGGATATAACAAATATCATCTGCTTGTTAGCCTACCCAGGATGCAGACTTAGTAGCGCAGAGCATTATGTATGTCAGAGGCACCTATTGATTTCAGTCCTAGTGGGCTCCCACTCAGGGTTACCTGCTGCTTTTGCTAGCAAACACCAGCAATGTGTATCATCATTGTGGCAGAAATTGTGGCAGAAAACTCATCTCTAGAGCCTGAGCTGAAGAGCCTGGGCAAGAAGAACCTAATCAAATTAATAAAGACAGCAACAATAATGCACAACTACTTTTAATAGTAATACAACAGTGTACTTGTAGTGGTGGTGATAATAGCAATACTGGTAATAGTTTATAACAATGAGAAAAAGAACCTCTTGCAGGATCATAGTGTCTTGGATTATTTTGAAAAGGAAATTTGTATCATTTTGTACCTTACCAAGATTGCAGAAAATTTCTAAGAGTTACACCTAGAAGCCATTGCATCTAGCCCTGTATGGATTAGGCAGGGATGTGACTCTCTCCTTCCTGTCCTTTTAGAGGGAAGCATATTAATGTGTTTTTGATAAAGTGCATTATTTAGCACTGCCCTTCTCCTCCACTCTCTGCAGTTAAAAGTTGAACCATTTCAACCAGGGGAACTATTTCTTTTCTCTTTGCCAGGCTGTGAGGGTGGTGTATGTCCCCTGTGTAAAAACAAAGTAGTTCATGTCAGAAATCAACAAGCTTGCCGGCTATTTGTGAGGTCTATTTCCCTTTTCAGCTCCTCGTCCAGCATCCTGGGTGGCTCTCTAACTGCTGGAGAGAATGGGCACAGCAGTGCTTGTTACAAAAGTGGATGCTAAATAGTGAGGAAGAGGAAACTGAACAATTTATTCCTTTTTCATTAAAAATATACTGTTTTAATTTTTCTAGAGCAGCTGTCCTACCAGTTCGGTGGTGACCAGCATCTCTAAAAATAAAACGTAAATGATGTAATGAAAATGTCATTAAGTGGAATACAGACCAAAATATGCATAGCAATTTATTCATTGTTACTTCTGCTTAAAGAGGAGAGAAGGTGAAGACACATTAAGAAGTTACAGCCAAATCCTGCTTTGTCCTTGCTAGAGAAAGGACACTGAGAAATGGGAAAACCAGCATGCATTTCTCTAGCCCAAACTTGCATTATTTTTTGCAAACAAACAAGTCTGCAATTAATTTGCACATAGAAGCAAAAGAGCACATAAATATTCATTTTCAGTTGTTAGTAAGGTACTTTGAAGAGAAAGATTGTTCAATATTGCAATGTTTTAAAATCTTATGTTGCCTTTAATATTGTCCCTACATTATATAGTATTAGAAGAAATTTTTTTTTTAAGTAGAGAAAATAACATGACATGGCTGGGAAAAAGAAAGGCAAACCTTTTTTTGTCCCTCAGGTCCATGAGCCTCCTGAGGAATTTTGAGACTATAGTGGAAAGCATCCCTGCTCATGGCAGGCGGGTTGGGACTAAGATGATCTTTAAGGTCTCTTCCAACCCATATAATTCTATGATTCATTCAGCCATTTTGGTGGTTCTTGTTACACTTTGTTTGTATATTCCTTATGTCTGATCAAAAAGAAAGAAAAGATCAAAAGAAAAAATCTTGGAATGGGACTTTATTCATGTCCCCATAGCACGTCTGTCTTTCTGTCATTGTTTCCTCAGTCTTCCTACTGTTCCTGTTCTCTACAGGGTCCTCTTCATGCACTGCTCAGCCTACTCCACTGTATTCACATGCAGAGCAGAAGACCATATATCATTTATATCCAAAGAATGAGATTTCCTAAAGATGCTCCTTATCAGAGCGAATGCCTCTACTTGTTGAGAAAATGTAAGCCTTGCCATAATCTACAGCTGAAGAGTTGTAGCTGACAGGTATATTCTGCTGTGTGGAAGAAAATCTAACCAGTACTTTGGTTCTCAGTGTACTAGGAAATTTGCAACATGTGTTGAAAATTACCCAGAGCACAAATGAGTGTTTGGAAATACGGCAAGAGACCTAAACCTTCTCCCTTGCACACATCAAATGATGTTTAAAGCAAAGTAGCCTGTCTGTGTTTAAGGTGGGATGTTGTCTGCACAGGGACCAGGTGTAAGGGTTTGAAATCCTGCAGCCAATCTCTTTCTAGTAATACAGAAAAACAGGTGCAATACCTGGTGATTTAAGCATTATGTATGGAAAAAAAGCCTGGGATGGACCAGGGAGGGGACATCTACAAGTTCTCTGGGCAACCTGTTCCAGTGTCTCAGCACCCTCACAGTAAATAATTTCTTCCTAATATCTAATCTAAACCTACACTTTTCCAGTATAAAGCCATTTCCCCTTGTTCAGTCACTACCTGCCCTTGTAAAAAATCCCTCCCCAGCTTTCTTGCAGGCCCCTTCAGATATTGGAAGGCCGCTAAAAGTGAACAGCCCTAACTTTCTCAGCCTGCCCTCATAGGAGAGGTATTCCAGCCCTCTGATCACCCTCGTGGCCCTCCTCTGCACTCGCTCTAACAGGTTCATGTACTTCTTGTGTTGATATCCTAACTTCCCCATGTAAAACCTTTCTGACCTTCAGTATCTCACATCTTTTCTCTGCACGCCAGAGATCTGTAAGAACTGGATTATGCTTCCCTATTTCATAGAAGAATTGTGAAATCAAATTGTGTATACACATATTCTCTTTCTCTCTCCGTCTCTCTATATATTTGATGGACAGGTACTGCGGTGTAGGTGGATATAGAAGAATCCAGATAGGCCATGCTGTTTTTTAAATCTAAAGTTTTGAAACATGTTCACATGTCCTCTCACATGTGTATAAAGAAAGCATTTTCCTCTTCTTTCCTTTGCTGTCTCTAAGCTCTGGTTTCATTTAGTATTACATTTTTGCTAAGAAAATTATTAAACCATCCAACTCAAAAATCCAAGGCTAAGAAAAGGCTTACTTTTCATATTCTATCTGAAAAATCATTTCACTTTGATTTATTCAGCAGACTTTTGTGGTGTCTTATACCTCATAATCTTATAGGAAATATTTTCTTCAGTAGTTTATAGCTACTAACTAGAGGTTGAACATACTAGTTCCTTTAGGTTTGTATTTACAGTAACCTAGAAAGCACCTAATTTAGACACTTTTACCATACATTAAGAATACAAGTGATTACAAGGTGTTCTGTATTTGTATGAAAAAATTTTGTTTTGATAATTTTCTGAAAAGAGCATTAACTTTTGGGATTTCATATTAAGAGGATAGTAACAGTCAATATATGGTTGTTCTCTCCTGCATATACTTTAAATGTAGATGAACAACTGTAATTGTTCAGTTGTAATTGAAATTCTAATTGTAAAATGTTAATTTGTGAAGTTTGAAAATGATGTAAAAATGCTCATTAAAGTTCTACTTATGAGTCCTTCTCTATTTCAACTAAAGAATAATGTCTGATGGAGCCTGAAGTTTCCAATAAATTCATTGGAATGTTCTGCCTCCTTGTAGCTTCCCTCAATTCTGCTCCATTACTGTTCATACTGCTGATACCTTCCTAAATAATTCATTCCCACTCTCACTTATTGCAACATATAGCTGTCTTAAAGAGTGCTGTGTGTGGTTTGTCCTGTTAGCCTTTCTTCAGGAGCTTGGCCACGTGGTACCAGCCAGCCCCGGGACTTAAGGGTTCAACTTCAGAGAAAGTCATGTCAGGTTGACTGAAGCCGAGTTCCTTTTCTTCCCTAGCTCTCCATCCGCATTCCTCCCAACAAGCCTTACCACCCTCTTAAACATAAAAGCTGAATGTATATACTTCTCTTCTGTCTCCCAGCAATTTTAGGATGTCAGACTGACATTTTCCCCCCTTTTCCCTTGTCTTCTCCAAGGGCAAATCAGCTAGTAATTTTATATCCCTGGGACTGGATAGCATGCTCTATCTCTGCTTGAAGTTTTGGGGAGAAAGGCAGAACACAGAGATGATACTGGCTTCATTCGTTAGTAACTCATTTCCTGGCACTGTTGTTCAATTCAGTAAATGGGCTATGTACTTGATATGAAAGAAACTCCATTTTGAAAACTAATTTTTTTGGAGGCTAATAATTTCTATAACATAAATATGAAATCAAGGTCTTGTCAGGATTGTGTCAGTCTGAACACTATTTAAAGATATATAAGTGAAAAACTCCAGGATAAATTTTTGTTGTTTAATAACTGCTATAGCAGATTTATTTCCTTAGAATACCACAAAGAAAAAAAAAACAAAACAAAAAACCAGGAATAGAATCTTTATTAAAATGAAAGCAAAAAATATGGGTTATTAATGTAGCTGTATATATCCATACTACTATCACGACCCTTTGATCAGTTCATTCCTGTATGGGATACCTCAAGCTAAGCTTGGCAGTTGGATGTGGAAGGAGCTCTAAATACAGTCTTAAAGGGCACATGCAATGTTCTGAAACTAAGAAGGTGATGAGAGACTGATTTTCTTGCATACAGGGGAGATTAATTTAATGACCCCTTTGCTATAAGCACAGGAATATGCCGGTGTTGGTACAACCTCCACAGTTAGTATACAAATACTTATGGAGTTCTGTGGACTGACCAAACCTAAACTTTTATTACTCATAGATAATGTTTGACAGAATAAGATAATAACATTTTAAAAATCTGCCTAACAGAATAATGTCTTAATGCAGAAAATGTTATGCAAGTATGTTATA